>NC_085875.1:21300246-21307746 GCF_034702125.1 Engraulis encrasicolus
AGGCTACAGTTGTGTATTCAAAAATAAAGATAAAACAGATTGTTTTAACACAATGGACATATGGGGAAGCATGACACAAATGGTGGTGGTGTTGGGTATTGCCTCAGATTGGTTTCTGCCTAGACACTGCACCTGTTATTGTTACTGAAAGCTGTGGCTGCGGCTCACATGGTCTTAGACCAATAGTGATGCTGATGAGTCACGACGGAAGTTTGTTGTATTTGACAAGTGGTACAGTTAATGATTTTTCAGAGTGTACCTTCAGGCACCTCCCACACTCTGTCCATTGTATGAAAAAGTGTGTCTATTTTGACACAGACATCTTATACAGTTATAAACAAGGCACAATTCAATCCTAGACCTTCCTTCAGTTAGCAACAAAGGTCTGAGGACAGAATGATTGCATTAAAATGAAAAGCAAAGGGACCTGTACGCCGAAATGGCCAATTCTGATGCCTTGAAAGTCCACAAGTCCACACTTTTGTGGAGTATTGCTGCACAAAATTGCTGCACAAAATGTGGTTATAATCCATCCAATAAAAAAATATAATGTTATTGTTTAAGCAAGCAAAAATCTGTGATGGTGAAATATTCAGATGGACAGAAAGGAGACAGTTGCCCCGGGCCCAGGCAGAAAGGGGTCCCAGAATCTGGTCCTGAGGTCCTTTCAGAGGATTTTTGTCCAGGGCCCGGCCAAAGCTGTCAGCAGCCCTGACTACTGTAGGTGACCTCTGGCACCTTCTAAGCCTTAGGCAAGCCAACCAGCAAACAGCGGGCCACCAACTCCCTGAGGCAGAGGCATGATAAAGCTGTTGCTTGAAAAATGATTGCCATTCCGGGGAAATTGTCCTGTCCGCCATTCTGGGATGATTTGAAATGAAGAAGTTTTGGTGCAGCGTCATAGAACGTGTGGGCGACCCCAAATCAACTTTAGCCCACATTGGAGACATATGCTCTTTCTCTAACTCGCTCAACTCTAAGTTAGAGGGGGGTGGTTACACAAGCAGACCCAAGTGGCAATTAAAATATTTGGCTTAGAAGGAGGTAGCACTTACGACAGAGAATTGCTTTGCTACCACCACTACTGCCTCAGGAGCAGGGTGTGGAAGAAGAGAGATGGTGTGTGTGTGTTTGTGTGTGTGTGTGTGCGTGCGTGCCTGCCTGCCTGCCTGCCTGCCTGCCTGCGTGCGTGCGTGCATGCGTGCATGCGTGAGAGAGAGAGAGAGAGAGAGAGAGAGAGAGAGAGAGAGAGAGAGAGAGAGAGAGAGAGAGAGAGAGAGAGAGAGAGAGAGAGAGAGAGATGGGGTGTGCGTGAGGGAAAGGAGACAGAGCAGGTAGGGCAGGCCATATATATGTAGATGTACATATCTCTTTGGGGCAATCAGGAAGGACAGAGTGTGGGACAATCCCTCATTCACCTGTTCATAATGTACTCCGCCATAACTTCCTTAGAGTCATAAATTCATTGGCAGTGTGTCAGAGTTATTATGGCAGACGTGTTAGTCATTCTGATGCCATGAGTTGTCACAGAAGATGACCTCAAAGAATGTTTCTGATAGTCCCGAGTGACACTAGGCTTAGCAAACAAAAAGCTTTCACAATTGGTGATAATTGTGTTGCTTCTTTTAGGAATCAGCTAACGGTAATTTCCTGATATCATCACTGTTGTTTCTTTTGTCCTTACCGTAGATAACCTTGTGTTGAGCTCTATCCATGTCATCTTTAATTCTGATCGGCACATCAGGTCTGCCTGTGAAGCCAGCATATTTGTGTTTTTCTTTCCTTCTCTGAATCTCTCTCCCATTCTAGGGACTCTTGCGGTCTCTTGTGCTTTCAGTTTGCCGCGTCTGTCTGCGGGGCATTTTCTTCTAGTCAGTCTCTCCCAGCCTGTTTGATTCCCTGCCTCATAGCCTGTAGTGTGAGGAGAGGAGATCTCAACATGTGGAGGCCCATACTCACCATGTCTCACACACATTCTCCCACCGATAGTCTCGCTCTCATCTCACACACACATGCATGCAGGCAAGAACACACATATTATATTACGCACACACACGTGACATACACCCATGTTCACAGGCATAATGTACTGTATATATACACGCACAGACGCACACACACACACACACACACACACACACACACACACACACACACACACACACACACACACGCACAGACACACGCACAGACACACGCACAGACACACGCACACACACGCACACGCACAGACACACGCACAGACACACGCACACACACACACACACACACACACACACACACACACACACACACACACACACACACACACACACACACACACACACACACACACACACACACACACACACACACCTTGACTCATATAATAAACAGCATTTGCACTCGAGCACATCCATGCGTGAGCACAAGTAACTCAACTGTTCACATACTGTAGAAATGCGCATTCTTTCCACACAACCACTAGAAGACTAATTGGAAAGAAGACAGTTCATACAAAAGGAGGTCCACAGTGAATGTATACTACACACAGCCCAGCCTCTCTCTCTCTTGCGCACACACACACACACACACACACACACACACACACACACACACACACACACACACACACACACACACACACACACACACACACACACACACACACACACACACACACACACACACACACACACACACACACACACACGTACGCACACATTCTGTCACATAACAGTGAATGCACACCCCTGAGCCTTGCTCTGCAACCCTTACACTCCCACTCACTCCCATGTCTCAGTGAGACAAACAATCCGAGGTCTAAAAAAGGCTCTTTACACTACAACAGCCGCAGACACAAGAGTCACAAGAGTCACAGTCAAGTTCATTCACTTGCTCAGTCTGTCTGAACCCAATGCCTCTGTGCAGGGCTGGTCTGGGGGAGAAATAGGGCCCGGGCACTTTTGGCTTAAAGGGGCCCCTCATAATTAGTTGGGCAGAACTGACTAACCGGTGAGCCCTGCACATTCGTGGGCCCCTATTTTCAGAAATGTAAAAGAAAGATATATATATATTTTACATTTCTGAAAATAGGGACCCACGAGGGTGCAGAGCCCACCGGGAAATGCCCGGATTTGCAAGATGGCCAGTCCAGCCCTGCCTCTGTGTTCAGCAGCCTTGGGGCAAGGCTTGCCTTATGACCAGGGCCGGATTAACGCACAGATTAGATACTGCAACCTAGGGGCCCCCGCCTGCCAATCAATAATCGTGGAATTGTTACAAGAATTAGTCTGCTGTTGAGTTTGAGCTTTCAAGGTTGTTAATACTCGTTCCGGAATTATGACACCGTCTGCCTAGTTTTACTGCATTTGTCTTCTGTGGGAGTCTACCGCAACCTATTAGCCTAGGGGACCCAGACTGTCTTAATCCGGCCCTGCTCATTACGCGTTTGAACTTCACATTCCTAACTTTTTTGTAAAGTATCAGAGCCAGGTCAATTAATCTGTGTAGAGTTTTAGAGTTTCCCTCGTTCATTTGGAAAAGCGAGTTAACGAGGCAGGCGGTAACGTGGACGGGCTGGCTGCAGTATTAGTGTATAGCAGGGCTATTCAATTCGAATTTCATCTGGGCCACATTTCGAAACCAAGAACTGCAGTCGGGCCGCACATTTTCAGACATCACGACCACTGAAATGACACTTAAAATCAGTAGTCCACAAACAAATTTTAAACATGTTCCTCTAACCTAAAACTTAACCACATTGAATGTGAATGTACATATAAGACAAGCAGAAGATTCACAAGCTAATAATGTGTTGTACTGCAGTAACAAAACTGAAATGTATACTGCTTCAGTTGGGGGCCATGTCTGGGCCGCATGTGGACTGCATCTGGGCCGCATGTGGCCCTCGGGCCTCCAATTGAATAGCCCTGGTGTATAGTAATGGAGTAATACTGTACGGTGCAGAGGACACACTGGGACCAACATTTAGCCTCATGGTAGGTGCAGTTTCTTTAAGTGAACCCTTAACAATTGGCAATACGGCATCCTCCAGAACTGGTGTGGGAATGTGGGAATGTTTAGTGTGTGTGTATTTTGAAAGCACTTTGACTTAACTTCATAGTTGTGATACTGCGCTATATAAATGCAAGTTGTATTTTATTGTAAATTTCATTTTATGACCAGTTCCTGGAGCTCAAGTCCATGACTCCTTGTTAAGTTCAAACTGTTTCCTTATGAAAATTCTTTACATTACATAAATAAAAAGGATGAAATCAAACTCAAAGTAGCTCCATAGTAATCGTCTCCATGGCGGCTCGGTGTGGTCTCGTCTCGGTCAAAGACTGCTGCGGTCTGACCTTCTTCGTCACTCCAAACAGTTTGAGTTTGATTTTCAGACTGTTGAGAGAGAGAGAGAGAGAGAGAGAGAGAGAGGGAGAGAGAGAGAGAGAGAGAGAGACAGAGACAGAGAGACAGAGAGAGAGAGAGAGAACCTGTGTGTCTGTGCAATTTCACACCTCAGGATGTTTCAACTCACTGATTGTGCAACTCAGAAGAGAGGAGAGAGAGACAGAGAACGAGAGAGCAAAGAGCAAGAAGGAAAGAAAGAGAGGATTGGAGTCATATTCCGTTCACCCCTATGGGACAGGGCGTGTTGTGTGTTCAAATATGTACACACTTTCTGTGACATGGCAAAGTCACCTGTTGCTGAAAACATTTGTACTGTATGCTATATGCAAAGCACACTCAAACATGCAAACATGCATGCTCATCCACCAACAGTACCTATGTACAGCTATATTGTTAGCTTAATGTTTTGGTCATTTGTTACCTGACAATGTATATTTGCCATCAACTGTAATCTGTCAGTGTTTAACAATGCACTGCAATAGATAACAGTGATAAGCACCATAATGACCTCTTTTATTGCTCATTATCTGTACCTACTGCTTCCACTCCTTACAACTTGGTAGAATACAGGGCAGAACAGGAGTTGTGCCTGTGTGTGTCTGTTTACTTAGCTGTTTTACTTTTGTTTCAGACATGTTAACTGATATGTTTCGACAGTGTAACTTCCGTCTTCAGGTAACTGAATAAACCTTTACATGTCTGAAACAAAACAAAAGTAATGAGTAGATTTAACAAGAACACACAATGAACATAATACAGTTATGAGTGTCTGTGTGTCTGTTGGTGGATGAGAAAGAGAAGATATAGACAAAATGACTGGAAGATAAAGTCTGGAGAATCTGTGGATGGCAAAATACCTCAAGCAATGGTTGCTTTGTGTGTGGCGTACTGTGTGAGACAAACACAAATTGCTTGTCAAAAAGTTTTTTCTCATCACTTGTGCCTACAAAAGAAACGGTACCCGGCAGTCCTACAACAACTGCAGGATATCATACAGAAATAAAACATTAATCCTTTCTGATCAACTGTCATTACCAGAGATAGATATTTTATTGTCTAATGTAGACAGAAAATGAGCAAAATATGAGTCAGTAATGCAGGCTGTTATTATTCCGCCAGGTGAACCATTAACCCACAATATCAAATAAAGGAAAATAACACTAACCTATTTTTTTTCTTCCAAAAGCAAACCTCCACACCCTCATGCCAAGCACAGCACTTAAGACTTTAAGTACCTTAACTTGAGCTGGAGAACTCGTGGCAGGTAGAGACAATGTTTCTGCACGACCAACAGTCAGGTGTGATTCACAATTTATTAAGAAGGCTGTTGTGGAATGCAGTAAAAAAGTTCCCCTGCAAGTTTCATGTTGAATGCAATGGTTATGTATTCAAATCCATGGTAAAATGGAATAACATGCTTCCTTGTCGAGGAAAGACATGCGTCCTTGTTAAGTGTGCATGCATGCGATTCTAAACACCACTACTGTATGTCTGTCGGTCTGTTGGTCTTTTGTAAGCGGGCTTGCATTTTGGAGCGTTTGCATATGACATTGGTCTGTGGACCTCAAAACAGAGTTTACAAACGTCTTTAACACCCCTGTTTTGCTGTTTCTTAGAACATTGTTGCTATCATATTGTGCCTTTTCAGTTTCAGTTTTTGCTTCATTACTGTAACATGGACGTACATCAACTGTGACTCTCATGAATGATCATTAATGATTGTGAGAAAAAAATATATACAGTAGATGTGCAAATATGAAAGTATTACATTACACTGAGGGACTTAAATATGTGGTGTCTTGGTTGGCTTGTCTGTCAGTTGGTGAGTGGCTTTTGTGAGTTTGTTGGTGGTTAGTCAGGGGATGTTATGATGAATTGCTTTGTTAAGTGATGCGTTTTAGAGGGAGGGGAAGGGGAACAGACTGACAACAAGCCTTTAAAATATCGAGAGGAAGTCTTTTTGCCTGGTTGGAGTGTTACGTACTGTAGCCTATACATGACACAAATCTGTCATCGCTTGCTTATCACCATGACACTTCAAGGTAGCCATTAACGCAAAAGACCCATCATAGGGGCCATATGAGTGTCACTGAGGCATGAGGCACACACACACACACACGCACGCACGCACACACACACACACACACACACACACACACACACACACACACACACACACACACACACACACACACACACACACACACACACACACACACACACACACACACACACATGTTCTGCTTATCCACTCTCACCACAAATAGGCTTTTGCTATCCAGGGTTTTGGTGCTTGAAATGTGCTGCTGAACACTCGTGTGCTATAAAAACCTGTTTTTGATTCACAGACAAAGTTCTCTGCTGTGTATTAAAACTAGTCCAATTGCTGCAACATGTTGCAAAACGCTGAGCTGGCAACAGGAGGCTGGATTAAGAACAGAGTCTACTGTAATTTTGCGCGCTGGCAAGTGAGGAGAGAGAATGCAGAATGCAGACAGAACATCTTAGTGCCCGACTAAGCGCCGTTACAGAACTTTGAAACTTAGGAGTAATAATGCAACACAGTTCAGAAACTTCTGAGGGTAACTCTTCATTTTTTGGTTGCTTCTCAGCATATATACATTTCACAACACATTGTTTTATGCCCTTACACTGTACATAGGCTACCCAACCCTAACCCTATCTCTGTGGAGCACTTTCACACGACATAATTCAACGTTAAAGACATCGTCCTTCAACATGTGGCTATAGCAAGCTTATAAATACATACGTAGATATCGTGTTGCACACTTTATTACCAAATGATGATAACCAGGAAACCTGTAAAGTTGTAACATACTCTACGCTTACACGCAGGGCCGCTGACAACTTTGGCTGGGCCCAGGACAAAGTCATCTGAAAGGGAACATGTAGGGCCGCTGACAACTTTGGCTGGGCCCAGGACAAAGTCATCTGAAAGGGTGCCCCACCCAATACATTCTTTGTAATGAGGGCCCAATTATTGCCCCCCCCCATCTCCCTTGTCGTATCCCCCTTGTCGGTGTCCCTGCTTACATGTTTGAGCCCCTGCCCATTTAGTGTAATTCAGGCCGTGGTGTTGTGTCATGC
>NC_085875.1:21315246-21330246 GCF_034702125.1 Engraulis encrasicolus
ATGTTTTGATGTTGCTAAGCATCCAGGAAACATTGTGAATTGTTGGTGTTTATTTTTTTAGTGTGTGTGTGTTAGTGCATGTGATGGATCCCTGCAGTGCTGAGTGATCCACCACATTTCCGTGCCGGTTTTATTGATGAATCAGACAGTAGCTTTGTTGCTGCATGCCTTGTAAGCCCGGCGCATGCTCCACGTGAGGTGCCTTAAGCCTGATGCCGCCTTCTGGTATGCAGGGTTTTACCTGAGCGCTCTGATTTCAACATGGACTTGTTTTATGTGCTCATTTTACTTGGGAATTCACTTTCACATGCAGTACATTGCACGCTTTCACATGCATTCGCTCTATTAGAACAACACTGTTTTAACCTTAAGGTTAGAGCATGTAATATTTTTAGTAGGCTAGTTTATTCATCCAGAGTTCATGCTGCTCATTCACAAATGTTACCTTTTTCACAAATACTTACCATCACCATTAAATTCTAAGTATTCATTATGACTGGGAAAATTACACTGCATACTTGCAAGACACATGTTTAGCTGCAAAACATCTTTGATCATACTAAAATATATATTAGTTTATTACTTAGTAAATATTCATGGAAAGATCAAACTTTGGGAATAGGCAGCACAGTTGCAACGAGCAGGGGTGAATTTCTCAAAACCAAAGTTACTTACTACATTAGCTACTTTGTTGTTTTCAATGCATTTTCCCATTGCCAACTACCGAAGTTGCTAACAGGCTAACAACTTCTCTTTTGAGAAACTCACCCCAGCATAGTTGCAGAAGCCTACCTACTCTGTCCACAATCCTACATATACCTTTAAAATGGGAATTCTGTGGTGAGAATAGTCACATGAATTACAGAAGGATGCAAATTTGCAGAAGATAAGATTCAGGTCATGTGTAGCCATGTGTACTGTATGGAGAGAAAGACGAATACCTTACATTATGTCCACCATGGGTGTTGTATGTGTTGCTATTGCAAACAGGCTTATTTTACGATTATGGTATTAGTCTGCTTATTTCACAACACAGAGGTGGTGCCAGCCATTCCTGTAGGAGGGGCTGGTCTTTTTCCACCCACTGTCTAATATTTGCCCCAGCTTGCTGCAGACATGGTGCAGTGGTACCTGCATAGTAAACATGTCAGAGTGGAAAGATAGATGTGCACATGTCTTGTGGATCCATTTACTGTACAACTGTGCATTTGTTCTGTGGTGTGCATAACTTATGCACACATAGTACACTGGATTAGTGTGCATGTCAATATACAAATGATGTGGTTAGATTTCACTGAAAGTTGCTTTTGCAGTCTGTTGACAGCATGCACAAATTATCGTTTGTTCCTTTAACATGAAACAAACCACATTTTAATGTGTACATTTGCCAACAGATTGTATGGCATTCTTACCAGAAATGAGTATTACTTCTGATACTAAATAAAGTGTATACTGCAATGTACCATGTATGGAGCAGATGGCATCATATTTCAGTGGATGAAGTGCAATAGATGCTTTATGACAGTGTTATCATCTTCTGCCAGCTACTGTTGATTGCTGTTAGGCTACTAACCGGATCCCTTTTGCTGCCAGCAATGCATGAGTGTGCCAGGGGCGTGGTATGAGGGAACCAATGGCATGTGGGCCTGACCCATTTGAATTCTGCTGTTGTTTACCGTGTCTGTAAATGGACGTTTGCCTGCGGACAAAGCCCTGGAATGCTGTTTTGTCAGACAGAGTTACTGTAAGGGCAATTAAACGTCAGTTAGGTCAGGTATTAAGATTTAGTCACTTTTGATTGGACGAGAGATTTTCCTTGAAGGAGAATGTCTGAACGCATCATCCCCTAGGATGTCACAATTATTATAATCTGAAGAACACAATTTCGTAAATGGATAATTATACTACATGCCACCGTCTCATCATCAAAATAGTGAAAGGGAAGAACAGGCCAGTTGGCATAGTGCCTGTGACAAATCTAGACACCAGTTGCCCAACCTTTTGCCATCAACACAGGCATCCATGCCATTAGCGTATAATTTAAAATGGTCAAAAGAAAGGGACCAAATTAACCTCTTTCATATTTATTTATAACTGTGGGTGTTGTAGCCTTTTTTGAAACAGGGCAGTGAATAGGGAAACATTGGAGAGAGAGGTGGATTAGGACATGACCCGGGTTAGACTCGAACCATGGGCATGCATGTCCATTTGTGGAAGAGGGCCTAGCATGCTACACCACAAAATCAAACTCCTTTAAACTAGTTGTTTATGAACAACCTTAATGCTCTTGTTGTCAGCCTATATATTCCTACATATTAATCTTCTTTCATTACAAAATCGGCCTCTTTTGGCTCCGCTTTTCACCTGGTCCCAAAGAGTCTTTTGATTCATAACAATCTATCTCCACCTTGTGGCCAAACATGAATAAGACAACATCACCTCCTGTAAAGAGCAGCTAACAGGATTAGGTCTATATGGCACAGATTAAACCAAAGATCATTTTTAGTCTTTCTGGTTAAAAGATCGATTCAGCTATATAACCTTGTTTTTGTTTTGTGTGTGTGTGTGTGTGTGTGTGTGTGTGTGTGTGTGTGTGTGTGTGTGTGTGTGCGTGCGTGTGTGCGTGCATGCGTGCGTGCGTGCGTGCGTGCGTGCGTGAGAGAGTGTGTGTGTGTGTGTGTGTGTGTGTGTTTGGGGGGTGGGGGTGGAGGTGGACCCCATGTTCAGTTAAAACGGTGGTGTTTTCTTTCCCTTTCCCTCATACTTTTTAAAGGAATATAAATTAAAAATTCAAAATATGTTGAGTTGACTATTATGCAATAAAAAACATCTGTAGCGATCAAAGACATGCGGCACTCATAACAAAAACGATTAAGAGTAGCATTTCATTGAAAGATTGTTCAAAAGATGTACAATGTCAGTTACAGTGCCCTCCATAATTATTGGCACCCCTGGTTGAGATGTGTTAAAAGCCTTAAAATAAATTCAGTGTTTATTGCAGAAGAATACTGTCACACTGAAAATTGTAGGAAAATGTAGCCTTCAACTCAAATGAATTGTAAGAAAATAAAAAAATCCCTGACTAAAAAATAATTATTTTTCATTAAATCACCTGTTCCACAATTATTGGCACCCTTAACAATTCCCAGGAAATAAATATAATTGAAGCATTTCTGTCATTTCTACAGTAGTTTACAAAGTTTACCAGAGTATGTAGGAACATTTAATTAGTAATTCATCACTTCCTGTTTCCCTGGGGTATAAATATGACGTGACACCGAGGCCATTTCTCTTATCCACTCTTAAACATGGTAAAGACAAAGGAACACAGCATACAAGTGAGGCAGATGTGCGTCGACCTTCACAGGTCAGGCAGAGGCTACAAGAAGATTGCCACTCAACTGCAGCTGCCCATATCCACTGTGAGAGGAATAATTAAGAAGTTCAAAACAACTGGAACAGTGGTAAACAAGCCTGGACGAGGACCCAAGTTTATTTTGCCACCACGCACAGTGAGGAGGATGGTAAGAGAAATCAAAAGATCTCCAAAGCTCACTGTTACAGAATTACAACAAATGGTAGCATCCTGGGGTCACAAAGTCTCCAAATCAACCATCAGGCGCTGTCTACACGCCAACAAGCTGTTTGGGAGGCATGCACGGAGAAAACCTTTCCTCACTCACAATCATAAACGCAAGCGTCTGGAGTTCGCCAAGCGGTATTGGGGCTTCAACTGGGACCGTGTGCTTTGGTCAGATGAGACCAAGATTGAGCTTTTTGGCAACAAACACTCTAAGTGGGTCTGGCGTACCACGAAAGATGCGCATGCTGAAAAGCACCTCATACCCACTGTGAAGTATGGGGGTGGGTCAGTGATGCTGTGGGCCTGTTTCGCTTCCAAAGGCCCTGGAACCATGTTAGGGTGCATGGCATCATGAATGCTTTGAAATACCAGGACATTTTAAATCAAAATCTGTTGCCCTCTGCCCGAAAGCTGAAGCTGGGTCGTCACTGGGTCTTTCAGCAAGACAATGACCCTACACATATGGCCAAATCTACACAGAAATGGTTCACCAGACACAAAATCAAGCTCCTCCCATGGCCATCTCAGTCCCCTGACCTCAACCCCATTGAGAACCTGTGGGGTGAGCTGAAGAGGAGAGTACAGAGGAGAGGACCCAGGTCTCTGGATGATTTAGAGAGATTCTGCAAAGAGGAATGGCTGAAGATCCCTCTTTCTGTCTTTTCCCATCTTGTGAAACATTATAGGAGAAGATTAGGTGCTGTTTTGTTGGCAAAAGGGGGTTGTACAAAATATTAACACCAGGGGTGCTAATAATTGTGACACACATTATTTGATGTCAAATAATTATTTCTTTATGTGGGATTTTTTCCCCACTGAATAAATGCACTTGTATTGAAGGTTGGATTTTTCTCTTTTTTTCCATTAAGGTCCCATATTATTTAGAAAAAAAATAAAATAATTGGAAGCTAAAAAACACATCTCAACCTGGGGTGCCAATAATTATGGAGGGCACTGTATGCTCATGCAATGTACTTGTAGGCTACCTTTGGCATATTCAGAGCAGTATCAATTCTGAATTAATAAGGAAATTAAGTTCTTTTAACCAAAACAATTTTGTCATGTGCAAGGAAATCATGTGCTAAAAAGATTCTTTACTTTTTCCCACGCCTCTCTCCCAGACCTTGACCATAAGGGTCAAACAGATGTGGAGGAAATACAGACTATAATTTGCCTGATCGGCTACCAAGACCTCTCTATCTTTCCTACAGGTTTCTAGTTGGAGAAGCCAGGACAGTCCGTCATGTAAATTCTCTCCTCTTTCTTTCTTGCAGGTTTCTAGACGGTGAAGGACACTCCATCATGTATGGGGACAACACCTCCACCCTCAGCCTGGACCTCTCCAAGCTGGCCAGGAAGGTGAGTCCAAGATCTGACACAGACTCAAACTCTGACACAGACTTGCATGAAATGGAGCTTATGCTGTGAGTTGGGCAGTGTTATAATTAGACACTAAGAGAGTAGAAACAACACAATGAGTGTTACAGTTGCCTCTTTAAGTGTTGAAGTAACATAATGCAGAATTCTGCTGAGTCACATTAGGCGATGGCACAGAACAATTTTGCCGAAAGGACAATAAATATTCTGTCTATCTACGATCTATCTATCTACCTACGGTAATGTGGTGATTCAGCTCTTAAAGAGTGGAATGCCACTCATATGGCTCTTCTTTTTTTTTTTTAAAGATTTTTTATATGGTCTTTTTCGACTTTATTTTAGAGGACAGTGTGAGAGGTGGACAGGAAGCAAATGGGGAGGGAGACGAGGAAGGGTCGGCAAAGGACCCGGGCCGGGAATCAAACTCGGGTCAGCAACATGGTAGACGAGTGCCCTACCGGTTGGCCATGGCAGGGCCATATGGCTTTTCTTACTATGTAAATGTTGAACTATCACTGCAAAATTTACTGTGTATGATTGTATGGGAATGATGCATGAACATACAGCCTGCATGGCATAATACTATAGTGTTGTTTTTGCATGTATCATTTAGTTAGTTGTTCTGTCTGGGGAGCTGAGCTGTCTTGCCACTTGTCATACAAGTATACCACTTGGAATGGAATGTTTTCCAACTCCAACTTTGAACCCTTTGAACGGTTAAAGCGTGTTGGACTGCACAAATGTATGAACTTTGTCATATAAATACAGTTGTGTTGTTGTTGTTGTTGTTGCGGCTGCTGTTGTTGATGTTGTTGTTGTTGTTACTACAGCGTTGTAGTTGAGTAATACTAATTGTCCTGCGCTGCACCACAGAGTTTTAAGATGACCCACAGAGGGCAGTAGAGGGCTGTTTTACAACAAAGTCGTCCCAGCCAAATTCCCCTAAAATCCCCAGACACCTCAAGAGACAGGCAGAGCAGTGGAGCACATGTACTGTATCTGGTTTGTTTGTGGTTACTTCTATTTTAAGTAATGCAAAAAATGTTGGACATTAAAGTCAACATTTTCCAACTCCCAGTTTTATAAATAGCTTAGCGCAATCTATTTATAAAATGTAATGCTGTGTACTGGTAGTGTTGAACCGTTGAGTGCCTTATCATGAAATATCTTTCCATGCTTTTTAGCACAAGCATTTAAGTAACAATTTCTTTTAATAAGGATAGTTCATCCGGTTTTTATTTTCAGCATGACTTTCCGTTTACAGGCTAATGCAGGATCTTCCCCTTCCACTCTTGGCAACGAGGATGATAGGTTTCGTCCTGAATTGAATACTGTGTACAAAGTAACAAAGTTAGTTATGCAACCAAAGACTTCAAACAGGATGTGGATGTGGTGGTGGTGGGGGGTGGGGGGTGGTGGGGGGATGAGATGAGGTGGTGGTGGTGATTGGGGGCCATAGTTCTAAGCGACAGTTCAAAGACTGTTTGGCAAAATCTGCCATCTGTTGTTTCAAATTTTCAAATTAAATGTGAAGACAGATACTAAATAAACAAGTCACTTCAAAATATCAGTTTAGGCTGCATAGTGTATAATGTATAGTGTAACGGTGTAATTGGAATGTAGAATTTTGCTTTACTGTTCTGTGGGAAAATGTAACTACCACTGTAGTATGACACAGCTATGACAGTACACAAAGTCTTTAGTAACACATTACAACTTTGTAACTGCCATTCTGGTAACAACAGACTTAAAACAGTGGCCTTGCCTTCTTAGCGCATTCGTTGCATTTGTCCCACACAATAAAGTCGGGCCCCCTTACTCTCAGTCGCTGGTTTCTATGGGAATGAATTTAGCCGGCTAGTGCACACAGGGCCGCTGACAGCTTTGGCTGGACCCAGGACAGAGTCCTCTGAAAGGGACCCCACCCAATACATTCAATGTAATTAGGACCCAATTATGGGCCGCCATTTTCCGTAGGCGCAGGACAACTGACCCCTTTGCCCCCCCTTGTCAGCTTCCCTGAGTACACAGATTCCTTCACTGCAATTGTGGGAATCTTTTCAGCTCACAGCTAACAGTACACCACTCCATTCACTGGCTGCTTTGGGAAACCATTTGGTACATAGCAATACACATCAGTCACTAGGGACAAGAGACTAGGCCTGGCACAGAGTCAACAACTGTCTGGAGTGCTTGTGTTGTTCTATGTGTGTATATGCACTCGTGTTCCCTTGCTTTCAAACTTGAACAGAATGTGTGTGTGTGTGTGTGTGTGTGTGTGTGTGTGTGTGTGTGTGTGTGTGTGTGTGTGTGTGTGTGTGTGTGTGTGTGTGTGTGTGTGTGTGTGTGTGTGTCTGTATGTGTGCGTGCATGGTCAAACACAATTTCAAACCTTTGTGCAGTGCTTGATGTATTGTGAATTAAAGTAAAGTACGAAAGTACTAAAACAACTTAGATACTCCTTCGCTGTGCTGTTTGCACTAGGAACTGTACTACTAGATGACAATAAGTCTCAAAGTTGGCAGGATTGCATGGTAGGTCGTGTGTACAACAAGGCATTGATCGAACTGATTGAAACACCCCGTGACCCTGGGTTCATCACTGAGGATGTGTCCAAGCTGCACCACCAAGGTGTTTCTTGTTACTCAGTCTAGCACGGAAGTGAAATAATACCTCTTAATGGCTTAGTAGAAAGAATATAATTTGTTGTGGTGAAGGGACAAAGTAATTGAAAAGACTTATGTACACACTTGTTGGTCACTTCTATTCCAGGGTGTCTGGGAGAGACGTGAACAGACTTGTTATTGTCTATGGACCCCAAGCATGAGGAAACGTGTGGCTATTTGAACTCTGTATATTAGGCAGAACAACTTCTGCATTGTGCATTTTGGAAAGATGAACCAAGCACTCCAAAGGTGCTGCTTGGAAGAAGACTGGGGTTGCCATTGCCAACCATCCATGGAATCGTCCCGTACTTAAAAATAAAAGTATGGTTCCGTATGGTGCTGAAAAGGATAATATGCAGGAAATTGTGTCCAAGACATAGGCCTACAAAACCACCGCGAGAATGAAGTGTCCTGTATTTATTTTCTTCACAGCAAGTCCAACACCGTCAGTGCATGCAGGCTGAACAGTGTCAAGTGTAGGCCTAAAGTTTAGGCCCTAAGCTACTGTAGCGAATATCACTGACCATGCATGTGGCATGCATTTGGCACCAGATCAGTAGCCTAATTTACAAGCTCTTCGAAACTGAAATAGATATATATTTTTTAAATAGTCATGATGTAGGCTACATATTTTTACCCACTTTTCTTTGATAGCTTATCGTTGTTCAGATGCTGTCAGGTATGGATGAGGATCTCATCAGTCTATAAATAACTATGAGGTCACCCTTCTTGAGAAATTCTGAAAAAACATTTTCTCATATGATTAAAATAGGTCTTGACACCTAGCCTACTGTTTTCCTGAGCATGAGATATGCAGCTGCAGATGACACACTGTACAGGTATTATCACAATAGAATATGATTTGATTGGCATTAGGTTGGGTTGTGTTTTGCTGGTCTCCATGTCTACACTGTCTTTGTGTGTGTGGTGTGCTCATACTGCACATACTTTGCATACAATAGTACAAAAGTTCAATGTACTGGACAGGGTCAGTGAGTGTCCAGAAGGGGGGGTAGAACCTTGTCCATTCATGGCCAAAATTTTAGCAAATGTTTTTCCAACCATTAGGCTATAGAAAATAGCTCAGCCATTTGCCTCTGTATAATGACGTATAATTCACCTGGTGGTTTTGGGATTAACTCCAGGAAGACTAATTCCTCTTTGATGGGAGGAAGGGTGTGGTTTGCTTGTCAGAGAAAGTTTTTTTTCATGTATTTGCAGAGATTGGACAATACAAGAGACTGTTTCCTGTGTGTTACACAATAGCCCTCCCAAACCTACCTGAGACAGACACATTTGGAATATCGCCTGAAACTACAGTGGAGCTGGGGCGCTTGACTTCTAGCTACAAAGTTGCAAATCATTTTCAAGGATTTTGTATCATGTGGATATCCGCCGGGCTCAACGCATTTTTGGATACCTTTTGTTCATTCAGGTTGGATAATTTGGTAACGGCTAAGCGTTTCATTTGGTTAGTTCCTGGATGTGACCAGGGCAGTGTTTATCCACTAACGAAATTATAGATTGCAATGGACTCGACTTGTTAAAAACTATGCCGAATTCCAAAGGGACCCGGACTTCTGAAGTGACTTGTCATTTTTGATTGCCTGTAAACAAAGCCGAGAGCGTCTTCCAACATGTCTATAAACACAACGCACGAGGAAAATCTGGTAAGACAATGCAAGTAGGCCTACACCGGGGTCTCAATAAACGGCCCTTCACTTTTTTTAACTGCTTCCGTGCCTTCCAAACGCAAATGTTTTATTACCCTCTCTTCTCGCCTCTCCCGTGTCCCGTTTCGACCCATAAGGTAGGCTACGGGAGGGGCGTGGAAACGCGGGCTTTTGGGTTGTCGCTTGCTCACTGAACTTGAGCATGCCCGTTCAGAGTTTGTAGCCTACTGTAGCCTACAGCCACTTCTTGAACGGGTCCGTCGGGAAGGAAGGACTAGCATCTTCGTGTTGTAAATTGCTGAATAGGCACATTGTATCAAAATAGGCAACAAGTTGACATTCTTACAAGGTAACCGTTATCATTTTTGTAACATGCTTGTCATGTCTTTCAAAATATCTATGTTGTTGCCATTTCAATGATTACTTTCCTTCTGCCATTGTGTTGCCAACCTTTGAATGTTAATGCATAATTTACGTTGTATAACTTTACAACTTTATACGTTGCTCTGAGATAGCCTATAAAAGGATGTAGGCTGCGCTTCAGTGTTTTGACTAGTGTTGCTGGGCAGTGCCTGTGCCACGCTGGTGGTCAGCTGAAGGTGATAGTGTGGCTGAGAAGTTAATGTTTAATCCCGATATCCTCCATGTGCTGCTTGAACACTAGTCTATCATAGCTTTATGACTCTATTGTAGCTCTGTGTATCTAAATAGAGAGTGTGAGAAGAGAAAATGGTTTAGAGTGCTGTGGTTGTCTTAAAATCTCAAAGCATTTATGCGGCCTCTTTGGTTCTTGTGTGTGCGTGTGTGGCTCCTCATTGAATTCCCTGCATAGTTCGGCTTCTTCTCCTGAAAAACTTTGATGTTGTCTCTCCCCCTCCCTTTCCCCTTGTCTCTCTCATTTTATTCTCTCTCCTTCCTTCTCTCTCCCCCTCTGTCTGTCTGTCTCTTTCTCTCTCTCTTTGTTTCTCTCTCTTTCTCATTCTGTTTTCCTTCCGTCTCTCCTTCTTTTGATCCTTCCCTCTGTCATTCTCTCTCTCCCCCTCACTTCTCATTCTGTTTTGCTTCCCTCTCTCCTTCTTTTGATCCTTCCCTCTGTCATTCTCTCTCTCCCCCTCACTCTCTCTCATCCCCTTTCCGTCATGCCTGTCTCTCTCATTCATTCTCTCTCTCTCTCTCTCTCTCTCTCTCTCTCTCTCTCTCTCTCTCTCTCTCTCTATCTCTCTCCTCCCCCATCCCTTCTTCTTCCTCTCTCCATCAAGTCGGAGAAGGGTGGCGTGCTGAAGCGCCTGGGCAGCTTCCTGGGCCTGCAGAAGAAGAAGCGCAGTACCAGCGCCTCCCAGAGCAGCCTGGGCTCCCCCTCCAGCCAGGGCGACAGCTCCTCCACCCTCGGGGACACCACCAGCATCCGCAGCATCGCCTCCATCATCGAGGACGGAGGAGACCTGCCCTTCGCCGACGACTCCGCCTCCAGCGATGGCAGCCAGACCGGCAGTGTGCGCGGCGTGCACGTGTGCGAGCTGAAGGGCGAGATCCAGAAGAGCATACAGGAGGTGCCGGAGGACGACGAAGAGGAGGTGAAAGGAGGTGTTTTTGGGGAGGCCAAGGAAGGGGAGGAGGGTGCATGGAGCCTGGTGGATGAGGTGAATCAGAAGATCCAGGAGAACCTGGTGAAGGGTGGCGAGGAGGTGACCAAGCCCACTGCACAGCAGCCGACACAGGCCACCGTCCCAAGCAATGAGCAGGTGGGTGGTTCGCCAAGCTTGAAGTTAGACATAGTGAAATAAGGATTTGTTGACTTGTTGTAGAAGAACTACTCTTTGTTGAGTGAACTTGTTACACATCACAAAAGTACCAACGGTGTGTAAACCTTGCGTCAACTTCTGCTTGAACAGTATGTCAAAGCCTGTGAAATTGATGTAACATAACGATGACTTCTTGAGTCATCAAATATTTTTTACATTGTGTGATCTTGGACACCAGAGATATATTTGCCAAACATTACCGAATATACACTGTATTTTTGACAAATATCATATTATATTGGCTGATGTTTGATAACCATATCTGTGATGTACTGTATGTAAAATCAGACTGCACATCTTTGAGCACAAATTAAGATAGAGATGTTCTGAATATGTGACAATGACATTGTTACCCCAAATGGACTAGGACAACTGCAGGACTACATGCTATTTCAGGTACAATGTATGCCAGGTCTGTCATATGGATTCAGTGTTAATTGATAACACTATCATTAAAGTTATGACAACAAACCAGGGGTGCATTTCTCAAAATCGTTGTTGCTAACTACGGTAGCTACTTTGTTGGTTGCAATGCAATTTCCCATTGGCAACTACCCAAGTTGCTAACTACTACGCTTTCGAGAAATGCACCCCAGAGGTGTCAATCCCAGCCTCAGACAATAAAAACCATGCCGCAAATGTGATCTAACCAGCTCTGAATCAGCTGATCGTAATGAGCACTTATGACAGGCAGACCAGTTAGTCAGTGAAGTCACCTGTATTGGAAGGAAACTCTGGCAGGGTTTCAAACTTCTCTACAGGGTTTTTGACTTCTACCAAGTGGGGCAGACGTGGCCTAATGGTTAAGACAGTGGTTTTCAATCTTTTTTTGAGACAAGGCACACCTTTTTCGAGGACAGAATGCCAAGGCACACCACCGATTGTAAATGTTAACTGAAAATAAAACCCTATTGCCTTTATTAACAATGTACAGTCATTCTACAGTTTTCCACGGCAGATTTTATCTCTCACAGCACACTAGTGTTCCCAGGCACAGTGGTTGAAATACACTGGGTTAAGGATATGGGCTTCATATCAGAGGGTTGCCAGTTTGAATCCCACCCTTACCTCTCCCTACACCTCTGTCCATTGCTGAAGTGCAAGCAAGGCACCTAACCCTAGCCTCGCGAGCCATCCTACGTACTTCCGCCAAAGGATTGGCTCCACTACTGTAGTCTGGCCGTGCTTCTCTGTGGAGTGCCTGGAGCAGTAGAATTTTGATCGCAACGCCCCCCCCCCATCCCCCCCAGAAAACAGCCAATAATCGAATACGCCCCCCACGTGGGGGCGAAAGGGGGAGGACGCTCGTGACAATGACGTACACATCTGCGCCAGAGCCATTGGTCTGCGCTATGTTGTTGTTGAGTAACTGCCAGCGATTGGGTGAGAGGTGTCAAATAATTTCAAACCATAACTGAGTGCAAACTTCCTGCTTCCTACAATCGCTTCAGAGCAAACAAATGCCAGACCATGAATACGAAATGAAATGGTAGTATTATGGGATGGTCAGGACCAGGCTAACCTAACCCCACATTGCTCCAGGGACTGTAACCGATACCCTATGTCAAAGTAACTGTAACTCACTTTGGATAAAAGCGTCATCTACATGTAAAGTAATAATGTAATGTAACTTCACCTTGTACCAAATGTACACGTACCTTTTAGTCGTCAGCCGTATTCTGGCCTCAGAAATTTTCAGCTGATATATTCCATAATTTGACATGCGTACTACACCCATTCCTCTAAAACTGCGTACTGAATGCTAGATCTTTGCAATATAGGTCACTTAACCCATCCCATCATTGATGTTGAGTTCACTTCGTCTTCATCTTCACTTTTACAATGTTCCGCCAAATGTCAAAGAAGATAATCGCATTAGAGCAGGAATTTGCACTCTTGGGGTGTTGTGACCTTATTTTTAAAAAATGCTTTCGTCTCAGTGCTTTGCGATGCTTCCGATTCACTTGAATCACTAGGTTTCACACTTTATCCTCAATCAATAATTCCTAATTAAAAATTGGATTATTCTTAATGCATGTTTTGTCAGAGATGTATAAAGTAATAAGTGACAAAAACGTAAAAAACTCTAATTAGGTTCTCATTAGATACAGTGGAGTGATAGCTAGAACAGCTGTCTGATCTCATGTAATTAGGGATGCAAATTATCGATTAATTCATTAATCATTATCGATCGACTTGCGATTAATTGATAAGCAGCGTTTTCTCCCCGAAATCTCAATGTTTCTTGAAAAAAAAACCGACTAAATCTAAAAATTTGAATTGAAAATTGAGATAAAATACCACATTTAAATTAGTTCTATTTCAATTCTTTAATCCAAAGGCGTTTTAAATATTCCCACTATTCACACCCCTCTTCACACACACTCATCACATGCCCATTTCACCTGGGTCTCTTGTAGGTCGAATTGTCGATTAATTGCGATTAATGTTTTTTAATCGATTAACACATTGATCGATTAAAGTCGCTTAATCGATTAATCGTTTGCATCCCTACATGTAATAGTGATGTACTTACATCATGAAATTACACTACTTCTTCTTTTGCTTAATACACCTCTGTGTTTTGTTGGGTATCAATTTCTTCTCTCAACTCCAGAAGTTTCTATGCAATGCTCTCCCATACCATATTTCTCACCACATCTTAAATATCTCTGTTCATCTCCAGCAGCAGTTTTGTTTTTGTGACCTTATTTCCTTCTGGTCCCACAGGTTAAGTTCACAGTAAAGAAGACTGTGGTGGAACTGAAGCCTACTCTTGGTAACCGCACCAACTACTCAGCACTGGTGGGTGTGACCCTCACCTCCAAGCCCAAGACCCCCAGTACCACCAGTAGCAGCAGCACCACAGGCCTCACAGCAGAGGAGGAAGAGCAACAGGAGGAGGAGGACGGTGGAGGAGACATGGGGAAGAAAGGAGGCTCCAGGCGGAAGCCCCGCAAGCTCAGCACGGCCGAGCCTCTCTCCCCCACGCAGACCGAGGCCCCCGCCAAGTCACCTGAGCCAACGTCGCCACAGCAACAACAACAGGCACCTGTCAGCGTTCCATCACCCACAGTAGAGGCAGCACAATCCCCACCTCAGGTGCAGGTGTGGAGCAGTCCTGTTCCACAGCACACACCCTCCTGCTCACCCCCCTCCAATCCTCCTGCCACTGCCGAGGAGGCGAGCACACCCATCCCAGAGGGGGAGCAGGGGGCCGGGCAGGAGACGAAGGAGGAGGAGGCGCGGAGGAGTGCCGATGAGGAGAAACGCAGGAGAGTTAAACTCTCACAGACACAGACAGAGACAGAGGTGTTCAGTGCCCAGCGCGTGTCATCCAGCGCGCAGGACGATGACCCCATCCACCACGAGCCAGAGACGAAGAGCGACACAAGGAAGGCGTCTGTTGAACTGTGAGTACCTTGTGTCTTTCGTTTTACTTACCTACACAGACGATCCTCTGTGTGTGTTTGTGTGTCTCGGTGTGTGTGTGTGCGTATCTGTTTGAGTGTCTGAATGTGGTGTGTGTGTGTGTGTGTGTGTGTGTGTGTGTGTTGTGTTGTGTTGTGTTGTGTTGTGTGTCAATCTGCTGTGTGTGCTTTTATAAATGTGTGTTTGTGTGTGTGCGTGATCAAACACACCACTCTAGGACCGAGTAGAGCGGTGTGCAATCTGAGCCTAGAGTTCCCATGGCCTTCTTGTAGTCATGAACAATGAGATGTAGTTCCCATTACAAAGCCCAGGTCCCGCGGCAGACCCACCTGACTACATAGCCTGTTCTACTAGTGCCTTTAAAAAGCGGCCTCAATAGATAACCAAATGGCAGAACTTGATTTCCATTGCAACTTTCAAATTTCCATAATAATATTCCGTAAGTAATATTTTCAGAACTGCAAGTA
>NC_085875.1:21335246-21340246 GCF_034702125.1 Engraulis encrasicolus
CAAAACAAACCCATCTGCCTTATCTAACTCACTTTCATCTGACGTCAAAACTCCTTTAAGTCCAAAGAGCACAGAGGCTAGTAAAAGCGCACCAGAATTTATAGAGAACAAGGCAACTCCTGGAAAGACTGTGGAGGCAAAAACACAGAAGCAAAAAGGAAAGGACAAGGACAAGTCAGAGACACAAGATGTCAAATCTCCCAAACCCGTCTCATCGGATAAAACCCCTGCTCCTACAGACAGCAAAGAGATCGTTGCAGCTGCAGCTGAACCCCCCACGGAAGCGAAGCAAGCTCCTGAAAGCAGTGCCATGAAGAAGACTCCAAAACAAAAAGGAAAGACCTCAGCGGATCCACAGGACGTGACATCCCCGAAAGCTCAATCACCTGAACGCCCTGTCAAAACAATCAAAGCTCCGAAAAACTCAGTGTCAACCGAAAACGTCAACAGAGATGGCAGGAAGGCAACGCAGGAGGAGAGGCCTGTGGAGAACGGCCTGGATGCTGTGGCTGCTGCAGACACACCCCCAGTAGCGGTGGCAGTGAGCCAGCAGACGGAAGGGGCCAAGTCTGAGGAGAGAGCAGCTCATGAGAGTCCACAGAAGAGTGTCACAGAGCCACCCAAAGCAGTAATAACAGATGCAAAGAAGCCAGAGCAGAGCAAAACATTGGATACGGTTGTGGCAGAAAATGCAAAAGAAACAAAGGGGAAGACGAAGAAAGCTGAAAAGACAGCAGAGGATACTTCTTCTACACAACGCCTTACAACCCCCATTGAAAATGGGGAAATCCTGCCAGAGACTAAGACAATAGCAGACAAACCCAAAGCAGTAGAAGCTTCTAAAGACTTGCAAGAGATGAAAAAGACACCTTCAGAGAACACTACAAACCAAATGAAAACCAAAGAGGAACCCAAGACCATTTCCTTAAAGCAGCCAGAAGAAAAATCTGCAACTGTCACTGACTTGCCAAAAACAACGACAAAGGATGTTAAAGATGTCCCTGAGCAGCAGAAAACAGCCCTGCCTACTCCACTCATCCACAATCTACATCCCACCAAGGACAGCATGGTCAACAAAGCAGAGCCCAAAGAGACCTTAAAACTACAGGAAGACACTAACAAATCCAAACCTATAGAAACAACCACAGCAACACCTAAACCACAGCTCTCCCTGAACCTACCCCCCGCCGTGAAGGGCAGTAAGGACGTCCCATCCAGCTGGCTGGACATAGACAAGAGCTTTGCCAAGAAGCCGCGACAGGTGGAGAGGAATCTGGACTGCTCCGTCAGCGACGATGACAACCTGGAGGCCAACGACGACTTTGACAACTTCATCCAGAACATCAAGGAGCTGGGCACCCCGTTCTCCCACCCGCCCCGGAAACATGGCCAGATGAAGGTACCGTCGCCCCCCTTCGCCATGCCTGCCATCAAGGAGGATCGCTTCGAGAAGCCCTTCGACCCGGAGTCGTTTGACTTTGGGAAGCGGAAGAAGCCCTTCACTAGAGACCTGTCTCCGGCCATGGTCATCACCAGACACAACAGGGAAACGGGGAAGGTGGCGCGCAAACGCTTGGGCACGGAGGACAGCATGGTCTTCCAGGAGATGATGTCCACGGGCCGAGGCCGCGAAGACACCAAGAAGGAGAACACCGCGGGTGAGGGCAAGCTTCTAGACGAGGAGGACAGCAAAGGCAACAGCAACGAGACAGTTGAAGCTGACGGCGGGTTAGGGTCATCGAGGTTGGGAAGAATATCCATCCTGTCCAGCCTGACAAAGTTCGACAAGCCCATCGTAACCCCTTTCTCCAGGCTTACTGGTGGAGGTAGTGCCGCCACCACCCCGACAGACCCCAGCCCTACCGGCAGCGATTCCACCACGCCAAGCCCCTCCGGCCCTGCCATGCCTTCCTTCAGCGACATCCAGTTACCGGACCTACTGGAGAAATACACCAAGAAGAGGGAGACCCCTGCAAGCGCACTGAGGAACCTCCAGGGCACACCATCCAAGCTGCCAACCAAGGAGGTGAACCCAGCCCCCAGTGCACTCCTGCCAGGCACAGAACAGCAAATCCTCCCTGGGCTCAGTCCAGCTCTGCCTCCACACGTGATACAGCCCCCACCTCAGAGCAAGCTGCCACCGACACCTGTCAAGGTGAGCTTATTTACATCAATAGCTCCAACATGGTTGTGGTGTAACGAGCATGCTGTGATGACTTGAGGGCTTTGTGGTGCTTTCTAGAACTGAAAATAATGATAATGATGGTGAAAGACGCATGAAAAGCTTTAGGGGTTAACCGTAGCTGTCACTTGCCACTGTCTGAATCTTTTCTTCTTCTCTCATTCTGTCTCTGTCTCTGTCTCTGTCTCTGTCTCTGTCTCTCTCTGAAGGGGCGGTTCTAAGGGGTGGCAGTGGGTGGCATTTGCCCCCTCAGAAATATGATTTGCCACTCCAATTAAGAGCCCTGCTTGTGACCAATAGCCTTAATGCTTGACATCATTTCAGACATAGAACTTTAGGTTGCAGGGTTTAACTTTAAGGGATAAGTGTGTGTGTCGATTATATAGCGTTTATAATTTTCCCTTAGTGTAGGAGCATGCCCCCCTGAAATACACTTCGCCACCCCTTTGCCACCCCAAGAATGAATGTCTGGAACCGCCCCTGTCTCTCTCTCTCTCTCTCTCTCTCTCTCTCTCTCTCTCTCTCTCTCTCTCGCTCTCTCGCTCTCTCGCTCTCTGTCTCTCTCTGTCTGTCTCTGTCTTTCTTTTTGGTCTGTTTCATCTCTTTGTTGGTGTAGTTGTATGTGTTAGAGGGCTTTATGTAGCCCTCTAGGGCCATTGTTAAGCGTATGTCATTTAGGCTGAGTCTAGACATGTTTGAGTCATTTTCCAATGAGGCTGTCAACCTCTCTGTCAACTTCTTTTTGTTCATTGCAATATTGTTCATTTGAATATTGTTCCCTATTCCTTATTTCCTTTTCCTTCCTCATCTCACTACATCATCTTTCTCTCTCTTCAGTTATGTGTCAATGTATGCGTTATTAAGATTACCTATTGGTTATTAGAAACAGAAAGAGAATATTTCACATGACTGTCACACTCAGTGGCACACCTGAAAGTATGTCTGTCATTATCCATTTCAGATTCCAACGTCAAGAGGTTTCCACAAGCGGCCAGGCAAGGTGTGTCTCTCTCCACACGCTTCACACAGCCGCACATGGTTAATGAAGGGTTTATGGAGATAAACCAGTGCCCGTGGCTTTTCTGTTGAATTGTCCTGTGTACACTGTATCGACTTGTTGCAACATGTAATACCAGACACTTGCACTTGATAAAACACTTATCCTCATCCTAACCCTCACATTCAAACAGTGTTGGTGTAGTATAGTATTTGTATTGAGTTTGTATTGTATTTGCATTGTATTCCCACATGTTATAATGCTATAATTCAGACTGTATATACACAGCACCAAAGAGAGCACAATAAAGTGCAAGCATTATTCTGTAGAGCAGGACAAAATACGCTAAAGAATAGTGTTAAATGAGCACTCATTCAACTCTAAGAGACGCACATTTACCTTACGTAACACTCCTCTATAAAGTGTATTTGTGTTCCTTTAGATGTCCACTGAAATAGTTTCTCACACAGACGGCCAGACATGACATCACCGTCGCCTGGGAAGCTTTATTGAATCAAACTGTTATACTGCTGCTGCTGCTGTTGCTGCTGCCACCGCTGAGCTAATGGTCATGTCTCCATCCCTCCTCTCTCTCTGTGCAGATGGTGGTGTTTGAACAGGCCCAGTTTAGCGGCCAGGCCTTCGAGATCCATGGGGACGTAGAGGATGCTTCCTTCCTGCAGCTGGGCCCTGTCATCTCCGTCAGGGTGGTGAGAGGATGGTAAGCAGCACTCAGTCATGTTTACTGGTTATGCTGCTCTGTGGGTTGTCTAAGGACATGAGGTGGGGTGCATGGTTTAGAAATATGTTAGGCCCAGTCAAAAATGTTTGATGCAAGCATTTTTAGCGTGCCATGTTTTCAAGCCTAACGCATTTTTAGCGTGCCATGTTTTCAAGCCTAACAGCTGATATGAATGGATTGTAGTTGATGGATTTTATCAATATTAGAAAAACATAACCAATTAAAATAACCACCTTAACGTTGAAGAACTCAGGAGATTGCTGAGGGTAGAGGTGGAATGTTCCATTTATGGCAGTAGAGTGTTCTCCAAACTGAAATTAAACTCTGCCTGGATAAGTGCAATCAGCTGATATACTGGAAGGAGTGCATGGTCACAATTTGATTTCTGCTCTTGGACATCTTTCAATACGGACCTACTGCTCCCTCTTTTATACAGACACACAGAAAAACGCACAGAAAAATAAATACTTACAGATGCTTGTGTTAATTACTCATAGCTATGGTCATGTGGTAATACAAATACAAGTATTTTTCCTTTGGAAGCTGCAAAAGCTGATTGTTTGCCTTTTAGCATTGTTTACAAAAATGTGTTTATTTTGCTAATGTTGTGCACAGAACACCAGGCAGTCTTCAATTTGACACTCCTTCTAAGAAAGGCTGTCTTTTACCACAAGAAGACGTAAACAAGTTGTGGAATCATTTACTCTATTCCACTGGCATGTCTAATAGAAAGCTTTCTCTCTTGACAAAAAAGGCATTTTGTACTGCCCGAAACTCAGTGGGAGACTTTCAGGAAAGAGGCCTTTACTGCTCACTATTCAATTGTAGCCGTTAATGATGTTTTCCAGCAAATCAATGTCTAAGAATAAAGTTTCCGCTTCCCCTTATACTGGAGGCTGTAAAACTGGGAGTATTTTTAGTTTTGGATTTACAAGACAGCCATTAGGTGTCTAAACAAGGTGGAGGAAACCGTACGCCTAATCTGCAGCAATTTACACATTTAAGGTCCAGTGTGAAAACTGGCTTGCGGCGCCTCCTCACATTAAGCACAAAGCCCCGACCCTCACCTATAAAGCTAC
>NC_085875.1:21345246-21360246 GCF_034702125.1 Engraulis encrasicolus
CTGGCCAGGCCATGATAGTCAAGAAGCTTGCCGCCCTCCCCTTCATCTAATTTTTTCCTAATTGATCCAGGTGCATTCCCTCAGCTGATGATCTTTCTTCCCTAGCAATTGGCCACACGCACGCCTTTTAAATTCTATCCACTTCCTCTCAACTGTATGCTGCTCCTTTTTTTCACCACCTCCCCTGCTCCACCTTGTTGTGTATGATGACATGTTCTCTTGTCACGTCGCTTGGCTCTGTTCATGGGGGGTTATCTCTCGCCCTGTCCTGCTGGGATGAGAATTCCCTAAACTGCTGCTGCCCCCCTGACTAAATGCTTTTCCTTGCTGCTCATGGAAATAGGGGGGTTCCTCCGAACAGAGCTATACCGCCAAATGTAATTCATAATTTCAATAAAAGAAATTTCATTTATATTCTTCTCTTGTGTTTCTTGACTGAAACGTTTCTGACAGAACTATGACATAACACAGGGCCTTTAGTAATGCACTACTACTTGGTCATTGTTGTTCTGGTAACAGCAAATTTATAATGCACTGTCTTAATGGGTTAAGCTGGATGCAATTTATGTGATTCTAAAATCGTGTCCTATTTGTCGGGTTGTGCCGCGACATGAGGAAAGTCGGAACTGATATTCTTGTTTTCATTCGTAAACATACACACACTCCTCAACATTCTATTTTGAGTAATTATCAACCTGTGGAAGTCAACCTAAAGCTGGCTTCAATCTGCATGACTGAAATTGTATTAGTTTGTGCTTCTCACAAAAAGATTCTCACATCGGAATTGACATTCGTGTTTCCAGTCATGAACAGGCAAACGATTCTCAGTGTTGTATTTCGAGTCGTAAAATATCAATCATGTTTGGGATCTATGATGTGCCATGGGGTACTCTTTGAACCGGTAAGATTCTATCTTAGTTTGTCACACTTGACAAAAGAAACTGGGTCGATAATCACTTGCAACACGGCTGGAGAGGGACCATTTGCGTGACTGTCAGCTGAGTATCGGGAGTACGGGTTTATGTGTGTCCCCTTATCTAAATGCCTGTGTGAGTTTCTCCTGTACAGTATGTGGTAGGTGATGGTGTGTTTGTGTAGGCATGGATAAGACATAATATTAGACTCTCTGACATTGTGTTCAGGAGCGGTTTCTGCAGGAATATTAATGAAATCTGGTAAACGGAATGAACGGAATGAAGAACTAATGAACGTTCACGTTCATGCTCCAGATGAACGCGTTCATAGTTCGTTCATCATCTAGAAAATACTGTCCGTTCAGTTCACGTTCGCTCAAAATATGAACTCGTTCATGAACTTTCGTTCATTGAACGCGTTCGGGTACATCACTGGTAGTAGGGGGGTGTTTATGTAACTGCATACTGTATGTGTGTGTGTTAATCACCTACAGGGGGTTGGTTTGTGCGTATGTGTGTTCATTCTTATAAATGCATACTGTACATGTATGTTTATACATTCTACAGGTGGTTGATTTGTGTGTGATTGTGTTCCTTTATGGTGGCCTCTTTGTGCAAATTGGCCCGCCACCGGGCCAGTTCATTCATTGCTGAAAAGACTCAACTACAATATAACTACATCATAAAACGTTGCTAGGACATTACCAAGAAATTAAGACAATTTTGGTGACAATACGGTTATAACATAGGCTCTGTGCAAAGGTGTTAATGCAGACTATGTGTTTGTATATTGTGCAGGTGGTTGGTGTATAGTGACCCTGGTCTGGAGGGTATGCTGGCAGTACTGGAGGCAGGGGAGTACCCCTGTCCTGAGACCTGGGGCTTCCCAACCCCCTTCGTAGGCTCCCTCAGGCCCCTCAAAATGGTAACCTGAACATACAGTACACACAGTGGCATGCGTGGACGCGCACGCACACACACACACACACACACACACACACACACACACACACACACACACACACACACACACACACACACACACACACACACACACACACACACACACACACACACACACACACACACACACACACACACACACACACACAGGTCATCAGAATAGTACACAGAGTGAACTTATAGTGGCACTACACATAAGTACACACATACACACACACAAAGTCACTCACGCTAGTGATATACAGGGTCAATAGCGTGCATTTACATGTAATGTGACGATTTTGCACATTGACTGAATTACTTTTTCATTACTACTTTTCAAACAGACACTTACATTACATAGAAGGATACACATCAGTGACTCTGTGTGGTTAATGCAAGTTCTTTTTCATTCCAGGGTGGAATTAAAGTGGAAAATCCATATGACGTCAAGGTAAGGGATCAGATCATTATTTGGAGATCATTAATCATCAGTTGTATTTACAGTAGCTCGGGTCTCTGGCATACTCTGTAGTGCAGATGTTTGCTGAGGATATTATTCATTTTGCTTATTCGCCCAGCATCGGGCAATAATGTTTAGACCAGTGATTCTCAAGCTGTGGGCCGGGGCCCAATGCTGGACTGTGAATGTATTCCAAGTGGAAGTAATTTTCTAGAAATCTAACAAATATGTGTTGCTGTTTACTATTTATTTGAGTTGTCTTGTTAATTAGGCCAGACATGGGCTCATTTGTGAACATTTCAAGTGGGCCCCAAGTTGCTAAAGGTTGGAAACCCCTTGCTTAGACATTTTACCATACATTACAGTCTTGTCTTGGTAGCCATACAGTAGTTAGTCAAAGTAAGCCAGAAGTGGGTAACCTGTCCACAGAGATGGAAGAAACTTCCAAGCAGTCACAACACCCATTGGCAATATTGCAGTTGTAAACATATTTGGATAGCCAAAGGTTTTGCCTAAATCTGCCTAAATTAATTAAATGCCAACGTCCAATTTATGTATCAAGAATTTAGTGTCTTGGGTAAAATACTGAAGCCATTACTACCACTTCCATTCATTTTTGCTTTCAAGGGAAAGTGCTTAAAGCTCCTTGAATCAGTGTGAGTGAGGAGAAATGTCACTTAAGTCACCACCTTTTAATGTACAGTACATCACTCCAATTGTTTGGTGAAATTAGTCTCTGCTAATTAAGGGCAGACCTTCCTTTGATTTCCTTCTGTAGTCAGTTGTTTCTGTAGGCATGTTGTTTATCCACCTGTGACCAGTACAAAGCTAAAATGGCTATCAATGATGTGACCTATGATGTGAATCCAATGTTATCCAAGCAGGCGTGACTTAACATAACAAGGCCTTGCTTTGTTGTTTGAACTTGTTTGAAGGTCAGGTCATTTCACCTCTTATTTGGTTATTGCCATTGCAGATTGAAAGGAGTGAAATCTGATGCAGCCGATGCTCATCTGGCCTTCTCTCTGTGTGTGTGTGTGTGTGTGTGTGTGTGTGTGTGTGTGTGTGTGTGTGTGTGTGTGTGTGTGTGTGTGTGTGTGTGTGTGTGTGTGTGTGTGTGTGTGTGTGTGTGTGTGTGTGTGTGTGTGTGTGTGTGTGTGTGTGAGAGAGAGAGCGAGAGCGAGAGAGCGTTTGGATGTGTGTGACTGAGCTTTTTTGTCATAGTCCAGAATGATAGAGAACAATGGTAGAGTCAGTGACAAAAGGCCAATGGGACCTTTGAGAGACACTGAGGGCCTTTAGTCAACAGAAGTGAACCGCCTGTTTGGGGCGGGCTGTGGGCGTGTTACAGTACCTTACCTCCTCAGCTCTGTGTGTGTGTGTGTGTGTGTGTGTGTGTGTGTGTGTGTGTGTGTGTGTGTGTGTGTGTGTGTGTGTGTGTGTGTGTGTGTGTGTGTGTGTGTGTGTGTGTGTGTGTGTGTGTGCGCGCGCGTGTGTGTGCGTGAGAGAGAGGGACAGAGATGTCGTATGAAGGCATCAAGCTACTACTGTATAACACTAGTCTAATAAAGGCCAAGTGTGTATGTGAATGTGTGTGTGAGAGAGAGACAGAGAGAGAGAGAGAGAGAGAGAGAGAGAGAGAGAGAGAGAGAGAGAGTGAGAGTGCAGTAGCTGCATACTGAGTGTGCGTGAGTGTACATTATGCAGGCGGGCTGGCTGGGGTGTGTTTGATCGTACTGTTGGCATGTGGGCATGCATGTGGGCATAAACTGGGCAGTGTTTAAGGAGTCCCATTTATGTGTGGTGGACACATAGTCTCCTTCAGCCTCTCAGCTTACACCCCTCTCATCTAGCCAAACCACAGGCTCACAATGATGTATTGTGCCCACTGCCCCCGGAGCATTGATCAGAGCTGGCCAGAGTCTCTTATACAGCAGAGTTTTGTGGGCAGAAGTTGCCACTTGGCATGAGTTCATGGCCAAACATATCAGGTTCTGCCACATAGTAGAGCGGCTACAGGGAAAATCGTGCAAATTATGATACAAGCGTGAAATTCGGCAGGTATGTGCTCAAGACCCATTCGATCAAATCTACCCGATTGGCCACTTGAAATGGCGGCCATTTTCCAAGATGGCCGCCAAAAAAGGCCCCAGAAATTGATTTATTGCATAGAATTGACCTAGAAAATTATGATACAAGCGTGAAATTCGGCAGGTATGTGCTCAAGACCCATTCGATCAAATCTACCTGATTGGCCACTTGAAATGGCGGCCATTTTCCAAGATGGCCGCCAAAAAAGGCCCCAGAAATTGATTTATTGCATAGAATTGACCTAGAAAATTATGATGCAAGCCTGAAATTCAACATGTATGTGCTAAAGACCAATGTGATCAAATCCACCTGATTGGCCACTTGAAATGGCGGCCATTTTCCAAGATGGCCACCAAAAAAGACCCCAGAAATTGATTTATTGCATAGAATTGACCTAGAAAATGATGATACAAGCATGAAATTCAACATGTATGTGCTTAAGACCAATACGATCAAATCTACCTGATTGGCCACTTGAAATGGTGGCCATTTTCCAAGATGGCTGCCAAAAAAGACCTCAGAAATTGATTTGTTGCACAGAATTGAGAAAGGAAATTATGATACAACCAAGAAATTTGACCATGTGCTTAAGACCAACATAATACATTCTAAGGATTTCTCAGTTTAAATGACTGCCATTTTCCAAGATGGCTGACAAAAATACCATAGAAATGGATTTGTTGCACAGGATTGATCGAGCAAGTTATTATACAAGCATCAATTTAGGCATGAATGTGCAAAGAAAACAACAATACAATCAAATTGACCTGACTCAACACTTGAAATGGAAGCCATTTTACAATATGGCTGCTAAAACACTGAATTTAGCCCAAAAGTGAGCAAGAAAATGATGATACAAGTATGTAAATTTGTGTGTTTGTGCTTAAGAGCAATATAATCAAACCCCCCTCATTTGCAACTTGAAAATGTTACATGGCAGCCATTTTTAAAGACGGCCATCAAAGGAGACACTAGAACTTCATTAATTGCAATTAATCTACCAGATGTGGCCCAAATAAACAATCACTATGTTTGATTTTCCAATGAATTCATCATAGATGGAAACATAATCAAGCAGAAAGGCACATAACTAAAGGTTACCAAGGGTAACTTTGGTCCTCTGAGGGAGATAAACGAGACATCTCACTATGGATAATGCCCTTTTGTGCAACCATTTGCCAAAACCTGCTTTCAATCATGCCGTCAGGCCAATGAGCAGCGCAGATGGGGATCCCGCCCCCTCGGGGACAAAGCCCAGGTGTGCCGGGCTCTGATCTTCAATCTGAGACGACTAACCTTTGAGCTTGTGGGTGAGTGTGGCAATCTGGTGAGATGTCTCGTTCATCTCCCTCAGAGAACCAGGGTTGCCCTCTGTGAACTGTAGTTCTATTTCGTTCCTTCTGACCGCCAGAGGCGGTGCTTTCAGCACTGAATATTCATCTTACGGATCAGCAGGTCGAGAATTAATATCAACAAAGTAACACGTGACCTGGGTGACGTCACCCGGTGACCCCCGTGTCAGGGGTTAAGACACCGGTGAACCCAGGAAGTGACCTCTTTCATCTTCTCGATTGCAGGTTTCGAGTTAATCGTTTGAGATTTTGGGATTGACCTGACGCTTTGTTCGTTTCGCACCCATAGGGTTGGGGCTGTGGTGAGATGTCTCGTTCATCTCCCTCAGAGAACCAGGGTTGCCCTCTGTGAACTATAGTTCTCTTTCGGTTGAATCACTCGACATCTTACTATGGGTATTGAAAAACTCCTGATTGCGTTGCCAGTTACCTAGAATGCGCAAGCAAAAGCCTGGCCGCAGCACAGACCCTTCCTACCAATGCCCAGAGCTGTTGAAGGTGGAGAGGTAGCGTCCATCAACAGTGATCAGCGACACGGCTTGCCCAACAGCCGCCCAAGGGGCCAGGGGCCAGGGGCCAGGGACAAGAGCTGCACCCGAAGGGTGCACTTGGAAGAGCAGGGGAGGCAAGCCCCTAATCCCTCCAGACAGACACCAACCATGGGGAAAGTTGATACCAGTACCAACCTAGGGGTTAGGCAGGCACTTGACACCATCATTAGAGCAGGCACACCGCCCAGACTCGGCCTACCGGTGTCAATAAAGTGTTAAGAGGTCAGATACCGGCAACGCTAGCGGGGGAACAAGAAAGAGGCCCAGTCTTCGTTCCGAACCCGGAGGGGGAAGAGGGGTTAAGCACGGGGCGCACAAAGGCAGCGTCCAGACATCCAATACCATGGAAAGCACACAGTGGAGGGAACCCAGGGCACGGAAACCACCCGTCTGAGTGTAACCGATGTGCAAGTGGAGCCCACAGAGGTATAGCGAGGCCCCCAGTATCAAGAGGTATTCCCCAATGGAAAACCAGGCCTTGGCACAAGGGGGAATATCCAGCATGTTCAGTACACAACACCTGGCTGCAGGTGCAACTGAGAGGCACCATGCCCAAGACCGCCAGGCAAGCTTGAGCTGCAATGCGATCGTGCTGGCAGAAAAAACCCAGTCATTCTCCAGCAGGGCCGCAGGTCCAAGTTGCGGGCGGAGAACCGAGTAGCAACCACCACCACAGCGAGCCAGCCAAGAAAAGCCCCGATAGACACCTGTTTGAGGGCACACGCTCTGGTTCCCAGGGGGACATCAAAGACACACTTCCCCTCGATCAGGCAGCCTGGTCGAGCAGGGGCCTGAGATACTTCATTGGAGAAGTATGGTCTAACTAACCATGGGCGCCCTACCCAGGGACAGCTCTCCAGGCAGCACAACTGATACTTGCGCTCCTGCTGAGCGCATGAGACACGCACAGTAAGGGGTGACCGACCCAAGGGAGACATGTGTAATGCATCCTATTAGGAGAGGCGAGGATCCAGGTGGCCTTGACACGATCAGCCTTGTGTTCCACATAACTTGTGCCCGAACGTCAACCACCATTAGTGGAGGTTGGGTGCGCAAAGGGGACAGCACAGTGGCTGGAGAGGGCAGCCAGGGGAGGATGTTCATATCTTCGAATGTCCCAGGCTGACAAGCCAGAGCAGTTATGTGATTAGCTAAATTAGACATGTTTAATGTCAAGTCCAGAGCGAATAACGCAAATTCATGACAAAGCTTGTTTCTGGTGTTCACGCACCTTCTGTTTAACAGCAATATCGAGAGAACCATGAATTGCTGTTATTAGCATATTATTACCACACTGTCATCGTATTATTAGCATGTCATAACCTTGGGGTCCATTGACATTAAGTTAAGAACTGGCATTATTAGCATGTCATCACCAGGCCATTTGTGTCATAAGTGGCTTATGTGTCATTGCTGAACATTTTAATATCTGTATCACTTCATCATCTATGGAAACATATTTGAGGAGAGTGAACAGTTATTTCCACCAAAGTTGCAATTTGCAAATTTCTAGGGTCTTTTTGGACACATCGTCATCACATTTTAAGTAGTAAATCAAGTATATTTGATTGTAGGCCTATTGGTCTTAATCACATACATGCCGAATTTCATGTGTCCATCATAAATTGCTTGAATAATTCTGTGCAATAAATCATTGTCTAGGGTCTTTTTTGGCAGCCATTTCAAGTGACCAATTGGGTGAATTTGATTGCACTGGTCTTAAGGGCATAAATGTTTAATTTCATGCTTTTATCATAATTTGGTAGGTCAATTCTATAAATCTATTTCTGGGGTCATTTTGGCGGCCATCTTGGAAAATAGCCACCATTTCAAGTGCCTAATCAGGTAGATCTGATCGTATTGGTCTTAAGCACATAAATGTTGAATTTCATGCTTGTATCATAATTTTCTAGGTTAATTCTATGCAATAAATCAATTTCTGGGGCCTTTTTTGGCGGCCATCTTGGAAAATGGCCACCATTTCAAGTGGCAAATCAGGTAGATTTGATCGTATTGGTCTTAAGCACATTCATGTTGAATTTCATGCTTGTATCATAATTTTCAAGGTCAATTATATGCAATAAATCAATTTCTGGAGCCTTTTTTGGCGGCCATCTTGGAAAATGGCCGCCATTTCAAGTGGCCAATCAGGCAGATTTGATTGTACTGGTCTTAAGCACATACCTGCCAAGTTTCATGCTTGTATCATAATTTGCACGATTCAAGCCAAATTGGCCTTGTAGCCGCTCTACTAGCAGGAGAGGTTGGTCAAAGTGAATAATAAGGAACTGTTGTTTTACTTTACTTGCATAGGTATTTTGTTTAATGCAGTGTAATATTGATAATACAAACCAGTTTCTGGATATTCACAGTGGACTAGTGGACAAGTCTATCTCTCTTTCTCTCTCTCTCTCTCTCTCTCTCTCTCTCTCTCTCTCTCTCTCTCTCTCTCTCTCTCTCTCTCTCTCTCTCTCTCTCTCTCTCTCTGTGCTTTTAAAGGAGTCATGTGTGTATTATTGTGTTGCACAAGTCAGGCTCTGGAAGTAGGAAACAAAATGCCTTTGGACAGAGCAATATGCCACCCCAGCCAAGGGAACATGCTACTATTTTGGAGAAATTAACTCATTTGCCATCACCCTTAATGTTTGAGTATAAGCTCATGCTCATTTCCTTTCACCCAATATTCCATGGTGCTCTTAGCTTTGTGCAGACTGTTATATCAGACAACACAATTCTCGAAACCATAGTTGCTAACTACATTAGCTACTTTCTTGTTTTTAATGCAATTTCCCATTGGCAACTACGCAAGTTGCTAACTGGCTAGCAACTATACTTTCGAGAAACGCACCACTGCTCTGTAACCTCACAACAATCACAAAAGAAAACTAAGTGTAGGTATTTTCTAGGCAGAAACAACTTGAAAATCAGTGGCACGGATGTTGAAAGAGGGAAGTGGATTTGATTGGGGTTAACTTACACAAACAGATATACATTATTTTGGGCCGGTATAAACAATTTTTGTTGGACAATTGATGACCACACCTTTAATCAAGGCCCCAATGGGGTAGTTAGTCCAAACCAGGAAGTAATCACACAACCTATTCTCAGCTTCTGAAGGCATAGACCTGGGGGGCTCAATGAGCTACACATACTGGTCTGGTCTTCTGGGAATCTCTCCGATCTGTATCCTGTCAAAGCGATTGCTGTTTTGATAATAAAGCAGCTCGCATCGAGGAGTCACATTACAACTGTATTGTAGACGGAACTACATATTGATTCTTGAACAGATGAACGGATAACAGTTTTTAGGGAATTTGTTGGTGACAAGGATGGAGGAAAGGTAGATGAAGCCATGGCTTCTGGAAACAAATCCAGTGTGTGCTCTTCCAAACCCGCTGAGTGGAGCTTGCAAAGCTTTGTAGAACTACAGAGATCTTGCGAGAGTCAGGCTAGTTGTCTAAATATACACTACAGTATACATACAGTACGTAAATAGTATGGTTGAAGGAGGCCAAGAGTAGGTTTTGACCACAACAAAAGAAAAGCCCACACCCTAGAGGCCTAGATACTAGTATGTACGTACTTGTGTACGTTGTATAACTGCACATTGTATAACTGTAACTGTAGGTATGTTGTTATTAAGAAAAAAAGAATAAAAACGTGTTAAAAGAAAGCAGTTTGTACTGACTGAATGTGTGGTGAAGGAGTGAAGATGTGTTGTGCATGAGTAAATATTGCAGACACAAAAAGTGTAAGTTGCATGCACATCCTAAAAAAAGCTAATTGCTGTGGGTACAGAATACAAAATAACGCAAAGAGGGAAAAGAGAACAAATATTTGCACACCACAAAAAGCTCCCGTGTCGCGATTTAATGTGAAAATGGCACAACGTTTCCACCTACAAGGTCTTCATCAGTTGTCAATGTTGCAGACACAGCCTGAGAGTAGTATCTGAAGCACCTGAGGCAGTCAGGCATGTCCACACCACACTTCCTGCTCGAACCCTCAACCTCTATTCTGGAACATTCCTCCAAGAGCAGAAAGAAAACCAGCAGCTGCTGGGGCCTGTGTGTGTGTGCGTGCGTGCGTGTGTGCGTGCGTGTTGTGCAAGGCATTCCATGCTGACCTCCCTCCTGGAATGTCTTGTATTCACCTCCTCAGGCCCTGGTCTACGAGAAGCCCCACTTCCAGGGGGAGTGCCTGCTGGTGGAGGGAGACGTGTGGGACTTCGCAGAGGGAGAGGAGGTGCAGCAGGAGGAGAAAGAGGAGAAGAAAAAGGAAGAGGAGGAGGAGGGAGAAGAGAGCAGTCCCAGTCCAGCTGTCAGGAAGAGACTGTTTAGCACTGTGGGCTCCATCAAGGTCCTCGGGGGACTGTGAGTCATTTTCTTTTCTTTGTATTGGTGTGTTTGTTTTCCTGCGTGTGTGTGTGGGTGTGTGTGGGTGTGTGTGGGTGTGTGTGTGTGTGTGTGGGTGTGTGTGGGTGTGTGTGGGTGTGTGTGTGTGTGTGTGACTGTGTGACAGTGTTACAGTGTGTGACTGTGTGTGTGTGTGACAGTTTTCACTTTAGAGTAATCTTTGGCGTCTTCCGATGACAAAGAGGAGTATGCCTCTTGCATGTATGTTGTGTGCATGATTGTGTATGTGAGCCAAGCAATAACATGTGCACTTGTTGTGTATTGTTCAATAGTAGTAAGTAGTGTACGTTGTATGAAAATTTAAGACCTTGTTAGAGCACTCATTTAATGATTGTTCATAGCGTGCATGAACTTATGACCTGACTTGTGATGTGTAAAGTGTAAATAAGTGCAATGGCGGAACAGTTGCACACAGGGGCCCCAGGGCAAAACACTAATAGGGCCCTTATACAGCCTGCCAAGTTCATAATAGGGCCCCCACCACCAATATGGGAGGGCCCAGGAGGAAATGTCCTGCTTGCCCCTCTATTGCTCCACCCCTGAGTAAGTGGCTAAGCCTGCTGTGATTGGGCAGTGAGCAGGCTTCGAGGGTGTATGTTTATGTGACTTAATGTTTGTACATGGCCTGTGTGCTCTGTGTGCTCTGTGTGTGTGTGTGTGTGTGTGTGTGTGTGTGTGTGTGTGTGTGTGTGTGTGTGCGTGTGTTGCAGGTGGGTGGGCTATGGGGAGGCTGGCTTCGAGGGTCCCCAGTACCTGCTGGAGGAGGGAGAGTACGCACACTGGAGCGAGTGGGGAGGCTACGGAGACAAGATGATGTCACTACGCCCAGTGCTCTCGGTGCGGATATGCTCACTTGCTGTACACACACGGTTTAACTATTTTATTTATGTCTGAAATTCATAATATTTCTGGTCTAGAAGGTGAACACTCACGCGTGCGCACGCGCACGCACACACACACGCACTCGCACACGCACACACACACACACACACACCGACTGAACACTACTAAACATTAAACACATCCATTGCATTGCATCATTCACAAACACCAGTGTAAACTTTGAATAACATAATAAATGAACATTGTACTGTGCCAGTTGATGTGTAACTAATACATATATACAGTAGGTAATATTTTTAAACATTAAATATTTGTATCTTTTATTTCTCTCTTTTTCCTCTCTAATCCTCCCAAATTCCTCTTTAGGATCTGATGTCTCCTCACCTGAAGATGTTCAGTGATCTGGACTTTGGGGCGAGGGGGGTGAACGTGGACCTGTTTGTCCCCGTGCCCAACATGGATGACACTGGATATGGCAGAAAGACACAGTCCATAGACGTGCTGTCTGGCATGTGAGTAGCACTGTACAATTGTAATTGTATGGATAGTATTTGCACCCATATGTACACACATGTATACAGTATGCTTGCAGGCATGCATGAACCACATGTAAGAGCCACACTGTGTCTGTGTGGTCAGTGTGTCAATGTGCTGGTTGCATGTTTCCCTAAGTGGTTATCTTCACTGTGGGCGTGTTCTCTCGGAGAAACAAACACACACACACGCATGCGCACACCGCACCAGGTGTTGGAAGAATAAGCAGGTTGGGCGTGGCTACCCCAGCGCCTGATCTATTCTCCTTTAATGATGGTTAAACACACACACACACACACACGCACACACACACACACACACACACATACACACACACACACACACACACACACACACACACACACACACACACACACACACACACACACACACACACACACACACACACACACACACACACACACACACACACACACACACAATACAAACAGTGATAACACAAGGTCTCCATTACCTAAATCCATCCTGACACGAATAGCACACACTCACATGTGCACAGAAACTCGCACACACACAGATGCACACGCACGCACGCACACACACACGCACACACACACACACACACACACACACACACACACACACACACACACACACACACACACACACACACACACACACACACACACACACACACACAGTCTCCATTACCCTTAATCTCCTCATTATTCCAAGTCCAGCCTTACCTGCCACGAGTTGTCATCGTCTCACACTGTTCATTTGGTAATACGAGTCCACTTTATTACCAGCCCTCCTCCCCTCCTAGTCTTGTGTTGCCCTGTGTTTCTCTACCTTGGCCTACATTAGAAATGTTGCGCTCCCACACAGAGTCCGGTTTATGGTGGTGGTGGTTGAGGTGGGGGAGTCCATTGGAACTGATTGTACATAGGGCCCAAAATGTGCTGCTACGTCCCTGCCTACTCCATGGCTTCCGTCCCGTCCCTACAGACTCATCTGATTTACCTGTCTGTCAGATATGATCTCTCTGGTGGCCTGCGGTACACACACTGTGTGATTTGCAAGTTGGAACAGTGTGACATGCTCAGTGGTGTTGAGGAAGCTGGCTTTTCTGGCCTGTCTGCTGCACAGTAGTGCTGTTTAAAAAAACAGAGGATATGAAGAGATAGCTTGTCAATGAGTTGTTGTTTTTTGCAACATGGTATAGGCATGGAGAGTACAGTGCGAAGGCTTGCTGTTATCTGCATGTTATTTACTCCATGCTGAAGGCAGAGTTACAATTGGGCCATAGGCCTCGTCTTCTCTGTTCATTGCTCTCTGCAACTGGGTGGTGTCCTGGGTAACTCTTGACAATAATAGATGTGTAAAAAGCATTATAAATACTTAGTTCATATTTCACTAATGATGAACAAAACATTAACACATGTTTTGTAAATGAGTGGGAAAACACATTATTTGTAGATATTTTATGAAGCATGTATAAAGCATTTGTAAATGTTGTGTTCGCATTAGTTAATTATTTACAAAGTCTTTAAAATACTTTTTATGCATCCATTATTATAGCGTGTTACAATGTCATGTCATGTGTGTAAAGCTGAGCCTTGTTGTGTGTCTGCTCCCTGCAGCTGGGAGGGGAAGGAGGGCTATGAATGAATGAATGAATGAATGATTTTATTTGACATCTTCAGTTCATACAAATAAAATAAATACATGATTGAGTTTCATATAACCGCACCACATACTTAAATTAAAAAAACAGAGAGTCAGGATAGCACAATAAAGCTCGGAAGCTAGGGCTAGGTAATGTATTGCAGTAATGTCATGTAATGCATGTGAAGCTGAGCCTGAGCCCTGTTGCGTGTCTGCTCCTGTCCTGCAGCTGGGTGGTGTTTGAGAAGGACGGCTTCAGCGGGGAGCTGTATGTGCTGGAGAAGGGCCTGTACTGCAGTCCTGAAGACTGGGGCAGCACACAGCCCAACGTCTCCTCCGTCATGCCCATCGTCCTGGTAAGGAGCTGTTACTCTCACCCTTTCACCTTTCACACACCAGTTCAAGAAAGTGCAGTATGTCTCATAAGTGAGTACACCCCTCACATTTTTGCAGATTTGTCAGTATATCTTTTCATAGGACAACATTAAAGAAATTTCACATTGACACAATAATTAGTGACCTGTTAGCAACATACAGTATGTAACCGCTTACATTTGTTGTTCATTCACAAAAGAAATAAAAATACAGCCATTAATGCTTGTACCCACAAAATTGAGTACACCCCAGAATAAAATCCGGTAAGAGAAGGGGCCGTGTTGGCCCGAATCGACTTAACATTACATCTGTGGTCATTGATGTGTGTTACATGTGATGTGTAGTGTGTAGAACATTTTCAGTGGTGCAGTGGTTCACCATTTCACCTTAAACACGCTTCACGCATCACAGCTTTATAGTTTTATTGCAGTGTAACCAAAGGCTTTCTGGGTGTTTTATATGTGACTTTTGTTTTATTGGGATTTCTCTCATGCCACTCTCTCTCCCTCCCTCTCCCCCTCTCCCCCTCTCTCTCCCCCTCTCTCTCATCCTCTCTCTCTCTCTCTCTCTCTCTCTCTCTCTCTCTCTCTCTCTCTCTCTCTCTTCTCTCTCTCTCCCCCTCTCTCTCTCTCTCTCTCTCTCTCTCTCTCTCTCTCTCTCTCCCTCTCTCTCAGGACAATGTGGAAAGCATAAGCAAATTTAAGGTGAGTAAGTTGAAGATTAATGAACTATCTTTACTGGGTGAAATGTGCCGGTGGGCCTAGCACTGTAGAATAGAAACTTGTATTTCCAGATGTTCTGCTTCCAAATGGCAATGGCCTTTAACCATTATATGGCTGTGTGGGCCTCTATGGAGAAGATCAGATCTGTTGAGTCGAAATCAGATAAGAT
>NC_085875.1:21365246-21382746 GCF_034702125.1 Engraulis encrasicolus
TCTCTCTCTCTCTCTCTCTGTCAGATGGTGGAGGACTGTTGTCTGGAGACGTCAGGCACGGTGGTGATGGCAGGTTGTCGTCTGTGTGTGTCTGCTGAGCCAGGCAAGGACAACCAGCTGTGGAACATCACGCAGGGCGGCCACATACGCCCCCACCTCAACCCACAGCTGGCACTCGAGGTCAAAGGTCAGACACTTGGCCAAATTAATCAGGCCTTTCACTTGGCCATCTAATCCCGTCTTCTTCCCTGTGCTATTCCATTCCTCTCTACCTTGCTATATTTGCTGATGTTCTTGTCTCTTCTCCTCTGTTCTCATCTGTTCTGTCATGCTCCCCTCTGTTCTCTGTATCTTTTTTCTTATCCTAGCTGAATGTTGTAAGTGGAACTAGTAATCAGATGAAAACAACTAAAAGACATATAGTTGACCCGTCTAACCAGTTAGGGGATAGAGTCAACGGAGTCAATATAGAGCCATCCTCAAACGTCTCCATTCAAATACAGTTGCTTAGTCATACATTTCTGGAGAAATAAGAACAAACGGGAACGTGTTGAAGAACTCTGCCCTACTCAATCGTATGTATACGTTTCCTTACCTAGTAGACCAATGGTTGTAGACCTAAAGGCAGTGTCATTTTCTCCAGAATTAGAAGGGAGGGGAGTGGGAGAGGTGGAAGGGAAGGGAAGGGTGTGTGTGTTATTGCGTTGTGTTGTGTGGTGCTGGGGCATCTTGACACTTGTGGCCTTCCGTAGTTCATGTAGCCTGCAGGCACGAGCTGAGGATAACTCACTTCCTGTCAGCCTGCTATTATCCCAAATGAACCCTGTGTGTGTGTGTGTGTGTGTGTGTGTGTGTGTGTGTGTGTGTGTGTGTGTGTGTGTGTGTGTGTGTGTGTGTGTGTGTGTGTGTGTGTGTGTGTGTGTGTGTGTGTGTGTGTGTGTGTGTGTGTGTGTGTGGTATGGGTAGAAGGGTTGGGCTGGGTATGTGTTGTGCTGACATGAAGAGATGCAACATGTCTACAATTGCCTCCTAAACCACCCACACTATCTTACTCACACGAACACGCACTCGCACACGTGCACACGCGCGCACACACACGCGCGGCTGGTAGCAGAGTGGGGTGAAAGTGCTGAGGGTTATGCTCTTTCTCCGCCCCGTTGTTTCACACCGATGTTTCAACACACGCACACGCGCACACACACACACAGAAAGTCGACCTGTAGGGGCCTGCCTGCAACCTTGAGGCAAAATACGTATGCCGCTTTGTCCTCAGACAAGCCCTGCACCCCGTAACAGACACAAACACACACACACACACCTCAGTAACCTAGAGGTCTAACAGGTTTTCAACGATATGAAAAAACTGTAAAAATGAAGGAAAGCCAAAGTGTCATTTATTTGGTGTTGAGCTGTATGTGTACTGTACAGTATGTGTAACGTACTGTAGATATTGATCTGTATATAGTGCAGTTTGCAGGGACGGATTATGATTCCATGGGCCCCTGGGCCTGACAACCAGGAAGGCCCCCCTCAATGGTGGTTGCTAGTTTACAAAATAATTCAGGGTTTATGGTCAGATGTGATAATCTATGATGTTGTTGAGAAAATGTAAAAATACAGTTGTTAAAAGTGAGATTTTAACTCAACGCGAGAATGGAAGTGTAGAGGCTTGGCCGTCAGGGCCCACTTGATTCTTGGGCCCCTGGGCCTGGGCCCAGTAGGCCCATACAGTAATCTGTCCTTGACAGTTTGGCTGGCTCTTGCCCGGCCTGTAGTTCTGCGCAGCTTCGTGAGCTCCACTACTAGGTCTGGGAGAGCAGGCGTTGGCTCCGCTTTCAGAAAGCATGGCTTTATCAGTCATTCTGCTCGTCCTCACCACCAACAGTCCTTCAAAAACGTGTTCTGTTGATCTCTAAATCATCAATATAGTCATTAATCAGTCCTGTGACTCTTCAATGCGAGCTGCCATTGATATTGAAGCAGTACATGCTCTGATTATTTTTTGGCTGGAGAAATGGAATCCTACTATAGTCTCCCAGACCTCTGTGTGTGTTGGAGCTCCACCAGGGGGATCCAGAACTACACACACACAGATGTCTGATGAGAACCAGGCTATAGTACAGTATCTTCCTATGGGAATCCTGAAGAAGAAATCTATTAGCTCTGAAACTTGAGCATTTGTTATATTTTTGTATTATTAAGTTATATTATATTATTAAGTTATACTAATAATACTATAAATACACTCTGACAGTGCAGACCTCTGCCAATCAAGCTGTCCGATAGAACATTTGACTATTTTACACCATATTTTTGTTTTCAAGTCTTTCTGCCTTCTTTTTGTGGAATCTTAAACATTCCTGGATCCGGATTGTGATCCAGATCACCAACAAAATTGTATAATTTGTTCCTATTCTCATTTCCAACAACTCCACAAAGTTTAATCCAAATCCGTTCACTTTTTGAGTTATCCATCTGACAGACAGACAGACAAACAAACAGACAGACAAGACAAACAAAAAAAACAGACTGACAGACTGGAGTTCATTTCTGGAAGGCGTAGTTGCTAACTATGTTAGCTACTTTGTTGGTTGCAATGCAATTTCCCATTGGCAACTACCGAAGTTGCTAACTGCTAACAACTACGCTTTCCAGAAATGCACCCCAGATTGTCAGACAAACCAACACGACCAAAAACATAACCTCCTTGGCGAAGGTAATAAATTGGAAGCACAATCCAACTACAGTGGTTGGTCATTAACTTTTCTTTAGTATTTCACGTTTGAGTTCTTCATAACAATGCCAATACTTTTCGTATTGTTCCCCCAGGGTACTGCAACCACTCAAGCCATGACTCTTTGATTTACCTAATCCTTTTCTGACACCTAGTGGTGAGTTAGTAAACGTACAGAGGCAGCAAGACGAGGCACATCTCTCTCAGCCAAAACTCGTGACTCTCTACTACACCAGTGTTTCCCAACCTTTTTTGTCTTACGTACCCCCAAAGCCATTTTGTTGTACCATGAGTACCCCCTAACCAATGCCATCTATGTCTTTCCCCCATTCAATTGTCATTATTACATTTTTCCACGTACACCCTCAGGTGTGCTCGCGTACCCCTAGTGGTACACGTACCCCTGGTTGGGAAACACTGTACTACACTAATGCTTGAACTGTGTATGTGTGTGTTTCTACTCTACTTATACTTACTTTTATGGTGTTAATGTACCATTGAAAAACTAACCCTACTTAGCATCCGCACTTGTTGTTCTATATATTTCCTGTGCACTTTGTTTTTTTCTAGCGATGTCAGCTACTATTATGTCACTTTGGTTTAAAAAAGTGTCTGCCAAATGCATGTAATGTAAAATGTAATGTAAGTACAATTGCAACTGTTTCCCTCAGTAGAGCATTGGCACTAGAATGGTGTAGTGTTAGTACATTGTTGTCAAACCAGTAGGGCGAGCAGTCTAACCACCAGGGGGCCTTATGGTTACATTGTACACTTACTGAGTCCCTCAGCTGGAACATGGCATTCTACCATGATCAGAAAATATGTTGATATTGAGGAAAAGTGTGGAAACTATTTAGCGCGCATCTGTGTGTGTGTGAGAGAGACAGACAGAGACCGTTATGAATGTGTGAGAGATATTGTGCACTTGACTTGTATGATAGAAACAAAGAGTGAGCTGTGTTTTGATATGAGTGTGTTTGTGATTGTGTGTGTGTGTGTGTGTGTGTGTGCGTGCGTGTGTGTGTGTGTGCTCCACTGACGGCCATCTGTTTCCTCTCCCCTCCCCCCAGGCGGTCAGCAGTACGATCGGAACCAGGTGATCGTCAACAGCCTGGATGAGAAGAAGTCCAGCCAGAGGTGGCTAGTGGAGATCCTCTAACCCTACCCCCGCCCCCGCCCCGCCCCGCCAGCCTCCACTCCTCTCCCCACCTACAGTACACTACAGCTACGCCCAACCACCACCAACCGGCACCAGGACCAGAGGTGCCGGAAAGGGGGATGCAGTGGTGCGTTAGCATCTCCTTTCTTGGGCTCCCTAAATGAGGCTTTCTCAACTTGTACTGCGGACAAATGAGTGGAGTGCAGCAGCAGTAACATTGTTGAGAAATAAAGAATCAAGCAAAAAATATGCACCACCATTTTGAAACTTGTTCTGGCTCCCTTGGCCAAGACAATCATAGACAATCATGGACCTCGAGATGAGACAGCCAGACATGCAATGCCTCACAATAAGTTCAATGCCAGGCATGGATGAACTGATCAGACAGACATTCATTGGACAAACATTGCTGTCATTTGGGGCGACAATCCCAAAAATGTTGACTCGTTCACTCACTTCATAGTGCACTATTAAGACAGCAATATAATATACACTATGTAGTGCGCTGGCTGGCTGTGTATTGAGCAAATGAGAGAAGATTTTGGACACAGCTTCTCTGGATTCACTGTGGAGACCCGAAACTGCTCAACTCCTCAGCTTACACAGGAGGACCCTCAAACAGGTGCCTTTCAAGGTCTCTTCAACAAAGAGCACACAAAGAGGGCCCTCTTATCCACACACTGCCCTCCAACGGGAGGCAGGCAGCAACGCAAGCGACCCCCGTCAGACTCAGGAGACTTCAAAGGCTGTGTGTGTGTGTGTGTGTGTGTGTGTGTGTGTGTGTGTGTGTGTGTGTGTGTGTGTGTGTGTGTGTGTAACGGCCTCCAAAGCAATCAAGTAACCTTCCCCTTGGCACTAATGTATCTAGCACTTTCTGAAGAACATTCCAGAACCGCTCATGTGTATTCTCAAGCCTCACTATTCTTATGTGCACATTCACTATAAAGAGAGAAAATGACCCGGCTTTATTGAATGTGGAACGGCAGATGAAGGTAGCCCTAAGTCTGGGAAATGTTGAGCTTTTATGGAAAGACGTTTTCTGTTGTTGTTGCTGTTGAACTTGTTGCACATAAGAGATGGACATGCCGTGTTTACTTTGCTTTACAATATGGGGAGGGGGTTACTCACTAACCAAGTTACACTATGTTCTGACGTTTTCCATGAGTCATTTGACCTCTGTGTGTTGTACACTAGTACACTTAACAAATACACATAATTATGCACAAAACACTACTCTCATTCTCAAGACACAGACACACACATAGAGTACACACACCACTGCTAATTAATTGTGACTGTTATGGAGAAGATGACAGTTCGATATGCCTTTATTGTTTACTAGTACAAATGTTTCCCGAGATGTATCATACCTTTGTTGTCAGATTTGTGTACAGAATTTCTCATGTTTTGTTCAGTCTCACTGAGACACAGAAAGACACACACACACACACACACACACACACACACACACACACACACACACACACACACACACACACACACACACACACACACACACACACACACACACACACACACACACACACACACACACACACACACACACACACACACACACACACACACACACTCACACACGATGGTGCCAATGTTGTACTTATTATGTATGTTTTTATTGTTTTTACTGCTATTTGCATCTGGTCATGTTCATGTAAATGTTGATTTTTTTTCTAGAAAATACTGATGATAACTGTTACATTCCAAAGGATTAAAACAATCTTTTATTGTCTGTCCTCTGTGGCAGCTGGCTGTGTGAATTCCAGACATACTCATTGGTGGCAAAACAACAGTCAACAAATACCAATTACGTTCCACACGCACGCATACACACACACACACACACACAGTCCCTCTCACTCTCACACACACAGTCCCTCTCTCTCTCTCTTTCTCTCTCTCTCTCACAAACACACAGTCCCTCTCTCTCACACACACACACACACTCACTCATACAGGAAATGAGTGCTGACACATCCATGGGCCGCGCTGCACCAGGTTTGCAGTAGCTTTGCACGGGCCCCGTGCTGACATGACATCGGAGTGGGGCCGTCCGTCCGGCAGCCTTTTGTTGTCGAGTTGCCATCACCATGGTTACTAAGCGTCAGCATCTTCCCGGACGACGTTGACAACGGTCTTGCCCCGCGCATGACCCGCCTCCACCTTGGAGAAGGCCTGAGGGACCTGGGAGAAGGAGAAGGACTCCTCCACCACTGGCCTCACCTGCAGGGATGGAGGGATAGGAGGAGGGGTGGGGTGGAGAGAGATAGTGAGCAACAGCAAGAGGAGAATCAAAAAGAGAGATCATCCTCTCATGTATTCATTCATTAATTTCAGTACATTTAGTCAATCATTTATTACAATTTGATGTGAAGTCATAACAATTTGGTAAGAAAGTGATAAATGAAAGAGTGTGATGGAAGATGGCATGATAGAGAAAAAGTGAAAGAGTTTGTGTGTGTGTGTGTGTAGCAAGACAAAAATTCAACAGATTTTTATTGATCTGCATGCAATAAAACAATAAAATAAAATATACACAATATATACTCAGTAAAATAATACATAAAAGAACAGGAAATAAAAACATGTCACGTACACATACAGTTAACTGATTTTATTCTGTTCTGATAAACCCAGAGCCACAGTAACTTTATATACAATGCTCTCAAGATTCAAAGAAAAGGGTACAAGACCTTGTGAAGACGTGAAACTTAAGAGTGGGGGGTGGATGTCAGGAGAGACATAAGAGTGGCAGAAAGAGAGAGAGAAAAGAGAGTACAGGGGGAGGAGGATGTGGTTATGGGGTTTTTGTGCATATTGTGGAGAGAGGGGGTACGCAAATGAAACATAAAAGAGATGTTCCTCAGAAGTTGGGTTGTATTCTCACTTTCATGACGTTACTACATGAACTCATCCATACCACACACACACTCGCTCACATACATGCATACATATTCTGCATTGTGACTTCACTCACCTATTGTTTAAAAAGGCGTTAAGGCTCATTTGGTTTAAGTTCCTGTTAAAATCCCCCGGTAACCTTCCCCCCGTGAACGCTGTGTTTTAACAGGTTAATTGCTTAATTTTCCTTCTTTTACAATGTTATAATTGGGCATTTTGTTCCACACAAATCACCCAACTGTGTTTTTCCAAACCTAGTGTGAAACATTTCTCTAGAGCAGTAGGGAACTGTACAGTATGTACAGTAGAGTTTCTTTATTTATTACCAAGGGAAGATAAGGCGTCACACAACCTACACAGTAATACACATTTTAAGACATATCAAACACATTGTACTCAAATTACAAACACACACGGGCGCACGCACACACACACACGTACCCCCAGCCACATGCAGTAAACTTACTATATTCATCCCAAAGGGAAAACAAGGTGCTAAGCAGCCTACACATGATTTGCATTACAAGACTGATCGAACACATTGTACCCAAATTACAGGAACACACACATCCGCACCTGCACATCTGTGCCCCCCGCCCACATGAGTGAGGGGTGAAATCTCTGCTGACTGTGACTCACAGCCCAACACGTTTCCACAACACAACTCTGGCTCATCATCATGGGACTGTGTGTGTGTGTGTGTGTGTTATCTGTGTCCCGAATCGCCACCGCAACATTTCCGCACCCCCGGCTATTGCACCCGCTCGGTCTGTTGGTGGGTTTGGGGCGTGAGGTCATCGCCTGTGCCCGCGGCAAATGTCCTGACGCGGGCAGAATTGGTCCGCCGCGGCCGCCCGGGGGACAAAGGAGCCAGATTAAGGTGGGATGAGGGGGCAGATTAGAGGGGATCAGCAGCCCTACACCACTCCACTGGGGCGGAGTACGGACGCCATCACTGGGGTTTACATGGGGTGGGGCTCGCCATCACTGGGGTTTACATGGGGTGGGGCTCGCACAGCCATTCCATTATGATGTAGCCAGACCCCCTATCTACTTATCGATCTATAATAATGTTATTTATAATAATTATAACAATAATGATACATTTAGTTAGAGAGCCTTTCATGATACAAGAAGTTCAAGCATATCTACCTACCGTATCTATCTATCTGCCGTACAGTATATATATACAGCATATACCATATGTGTATATATACAGTATCTATACAGTCATGGGCCAAAGTGTTGGCACCCCTTCAATTCTGTTAGAAAATACTCAATTTCTTCCAGAAAATGATTGCAATCACAAATTCTTTGTTATTAATATCTTCATTTGTTTTTCTTGCAATGAAAAAACACAAAAGAGAATGAAAAAAGTCAAATGAATGATAATTTTACACAAAACTCCAAAAATGGTCCGGACAAAAGTATTGACACCCTCAGCCTAATACTTGGTAGCACAACCTTTAGACAAAATATCTGCGAACAGCCACTTGTGGTACCATCGATGAGTTTCTTACAATGCTCTGCTGGAATTTTAGACCATCCTTGAGGTGATTTGAAGGGTGCTTTCTCCAAACTTGCTTTCTCCAATCTCTCCACAGGTTTTCTATGGGATTAGGGGGTGGACTCCTACATTATGCTGCAAAATTTGGAGGGGTCTCACAATGGCAGTTTGGAGAAAGCACCCTTCAAATCTCAAGAAGGATGGTCTAAAATTCCAGCAGAGTGTTATAGGAAGCTCATTGATGGTTACCGCAAGTGGCTGTTCGCAGATATTTTGTCTAAAGGTTGTGCTACCAAGTATTAGGCTGAGGGTGTCAATACTTTTGTCCGGCCCATTTTTGGAGTTTTGTGTAAAATGATCATTCATTTGACTTTTTTTCATTCTCTTTTGTGTTTTATCATTGCAAGAACAAACAAATTAAGATATTAATAACAAAGAATTTGTGATTGCAATCATTTTCTGGAAGAAATTGAGTATTTTCTAACAGAATTGAAGGGTTGCCAATACTTTTGGCCATGACTGTATATACCGTATGTATCTACCTATGTCTATCCCATCCTGTATATTGTATCTATTATCTTTTATCTCTTGTATCTATTATCTGTATTTGCCTCTCTCATTTAATTCAAAAGGTTCTTTGGCTATAATGGCAAACTTTCATTACATTACACTACACTTAGCTGACGCTTTTATTACATTTACTTACAGGATATTGGTTACTATCCCTGGAGAATTATGAGGTTATTAATTTGGTTGTTAATTACGAGGGTATTTGAACCTGCAATCATCTGATCTAAAGCCCATCTCCTTATCCTAAAAGCTATGGCTTCCCCCAATTTCAATGTTGATGCACAAACAAATGACAAAATGGTAGGACAAAATGAAAATAGAAGTGTCAGAGTATGTAGGATTTTGACCAGAGTAGGCAGCATTACAACTATATTGCTCATTGCAACTATGCTGCCCATTCCCAAATTTGATCTCATTATGAATTTTTACTAACAAACTGTCCTAAGAGTAATACACTATTCCTGGTCTGACCAAAGCGAAGTAAGTTTTGCAGCTAAAGATGTCTGGGAATTCAAAATGGTAGACATAGAGAAGATCAAACTTTTATGAATGATGATTATCATCCGCTCTATCTGACCCCCATCTGTGTCCTTGAGCAAGATACTTAACCCCAAATTGCTCCTGTTGGCAGGGTGAGTGTGAATAGGTGAATGTGAGGCATGTAAATATACATGTAAAGTGTGTTGAGTGCTTAAAGGAGTGGAAAAGCACTATATAAATACAGTCCATTTACCAATTAAGTTGATGGTGGAGGAAAACACTCATGAAAAAGATAACATTTGTGAATGGGCAGCATAAATACTGGAAGTTAAAAAAAAAAAACATGCCATTATTCTACCTTTAAGAGGAAATCAGGTGATGGGGGGAGGGGGAATTATACAACTATCACGTGGCACACACACAATTTAACATCCATCCATCCATCCATTCATTCTCTCATTCTTTCTCATTGTTGTTGATCGTCCAGGTCCCCTTTCATACAGTATGTGCATGAATGTACAGTATGTATGTAGGGCAGGATGCCACTCTATTTGGAGAAGGGCTTCCCCTGCAGGCACTGATGCCTGTAGAGATCAGTTTCATTATGCATTATGAGTCACGTTGCAAACGCAAATGTGTGCCACCACTCAGAAGAGAAGGGGGGTCACACTGGCTTGGCCTGCGATACATGCGCTTTTTTGGGTGAAACCCTTCTGAATTCAGTTTTTCGTGATGTTTCGGGAGAAAACCCTTCTTCAGACGTCAGCTGAAAAATAAAAATAAGTAGGAGCTGAAAAATAAAAATAAGTGGGAGCAGAAAAATCCTGGTCGAAGTAGACTTTTTTCATTTTATCTGGTTATTTGGTTGTCCTGCTACCAGGTCAGACGTTTGAATGTCTGAATCCAGGCTTTAACCTACTCCTGCGATACATGTGAGAGACATGCACACAGACAACAGTGTTTCTCACACCAGTTAATTAAGGTGGTTGTTACGTTAAGTGGTTCAAGTGGGTCAGGATGTGTTGAAATTGCTGTTTTAAAAGTATACTCTTGTGCAGGGAAACACATGTCTAAATGAGTAAGATAGTTAACTAAGGCGAGAAGGCACACCCCAAATGCCTTTTTTCTCAAATTTGGGTGATTTTGAGACTGTTTCAGAATTTGTTCCATTTACATGTCTTCTTTCAAAATGATGACAGAAAAATGTCATTAAAAGTCGTTTGGTTGCTTATTTTGTGCAATTTTATACGAGTGGGACCATGAATTTGGCATAAATTTGTCTAAATGTTGTACTTTAGACAGCAAAATAGAGACTGATTTTTACATCAAATCCACACATTCAACACATGTAGACAAAGGCCTTGTTCTCTACATTCCAAAGAAGGTGATATCATGGAACATTATTTGCATACTTTTCCACACAACACTAAATTAGACCAGGAAGTCAGACTTGGCTTGTGACGAGATTAGCCCTCTAAATAGGTCAACAAATTTGTTTAATAGATACTGTAGGACTATGAAACTACTCCAGTTTGGCCTGCTTCCCCGGTTGCTGTGGCCTCTCACACTGTATGAGGTGCCTACCTCAACAGTTGAAAGGATGGAGAAGGGAATCTCCAACTACATAAAGAAGTGGTTGGGAGTCCCACGCTGCTTGACGTCCACCGCCCTCTATGGAGACTGCCTCCTCAGACTGCCACTCACCAGTCTCGTGGAGGAATTCAAGTGCACCAAGACAAGACTACAGGTAATGCTGACTGAGTCCAAAGTCTTGATGGTGAGCAAGAACGCCCCAGTCATCACAGCAGGCCGCAAATGGAGACCAGCACGAGCGGTGGAGGAGGCTGTGACAGCTCTCAAGCATGCAGACATCGTGGGACATGTCCAGCATGGAAGAGGAGGGCTGGGACTAACTGCTCATCGGCCAGCTTGGAGCAAAGCCTCAGCTTCTGAAAGGAGGAGGATGATCGTGGATGAGGTCAAAAACCAGGAGGAAGGCGTCAGGAGGGCCAAGATGGTGGCACTTGGTAAGCAAGGGAAGTGGACCAAGTGGGACAATGTGGAGGGAAGGAAAATGAACTGGAAAGATCTGTGGAGTATGGAGGCAAAGCGACTCAGCTTCATCATAAGAGCAACATATGATGTCCTCCCCACACCCATGAACCTCCAGCAGTGGAGAGGAGAACATCCAGGCTGCACACTCTGCTCCAAGCCGGCATCCCTTAGGCATATTCTCACAGGGTGTAATGTGAGTCTTGCCCAGGGGCGCTATACCTGGCGTCACAACCAGGTTTTGAAAGAACTTGCTGCCACTTTGGAGAACAGGCGAACAAATGTCAATTCAGCAACACCTGCAAGGCTAAACATCCTGCCAGCAGTCACATTCGTGCGTGAGGGGGGGGCAAAGACAAATCGCAGTGCACTGACATCAACAGAACATTGCCGGCTACACTCAGCCTCGGACTGGAAAATGCTGGCAGATGTTGGTCAACGCCTTGTCTTTCCTCCTGAAATTGCTGCCACCACACTTAGACCCGATTTGGTACTTTGGTCACCATCTGCGAAGAGGGTCTTTATTATTGAGCTGACTGTGCCTTGGGAGGAGTCTGTAGAAGAGGCATATGAACGAAAACACCTACGGTATGCTGACCTTGCTGCAGAGGCACAGCAGCGTGGCTGGAGGACTGAAGTACGTCCTGTAGAAGTGGGATGCAGAGGCTTCGTGGCGTCATCTACCACCAGACTGCTCAAGGATGTAGGAGTAAGAGGCCAGAGCCTGCGCCATGCCATCAAGGCACTGGCTGAAGCAGCTGAAGGGAGCAGCCAATGGCTTTGGCTGAAACGGCAGGACACCTGCTGGGCATCAAATGGCAGCCAGGGATGACACATAGGGGGGTACCCCAGGGACGCCTGGGGTTACCGTCGAGCCTACGGGAGGGGTCGTGGGCTTAAATCGACGAAACTCCGTTGAAGGAGGTGCCCACTTGATAACCCCTCTGTGTCATTCCTGATGGCATTCTTAGTACACGCTGGCACATAAAGGATAATTCCAACTCGTCCTGTGTTTCTTCAATCTGTTATGGACATAAAACCTTACAAACTTTGTATTGGAAGTTTTCAGAATTTGATATATGTATTTATTTATTATGCAAATTGGGCCCTAGCTCATAAAATGTGCGCATAGGCATCCTGAACATCAATCCATGGAATACCTAATTCTCCAATACCTAGATACACCAAACTTGGTAGACATATTCATATCTACCCCCTGTTTCTGTGTATCAAAGGGTTTGTGGACATGTCATTCATAGCCTGACTTATGTAAAATGCAAAAGTTTAAACACGTTTTTCTCACAATGCGATTTTGCACATTTTTATTGCAAGGTAAAGGCGATATCTCAATTTCTCTTGTACTTACACACACCTAACTTGGGGGTAACCTTCTTAGCCACATACTGCAACTATCTACACAGCGGTTTTATGTCCCTAATAACTTGGAGAAGTTTCATAGTCCTGTCTATTAATCTAAACGTTTTGCCTCTCTAGGGGTGCCCTCTGTGCTGTGCTGTGCTGTGCTGTGCTGTGCTGTGCTGCTCCAGATGCAATCCAATATAGAGCATCAGCGGTACCTATTCTAAACTCCCTTAGTAATATATAGGTTAAGGGAGCATGTGTGTGTGTGAGTGGGAAGTGTGTGTGTGTGTGTGTGTGTTTGTGGGGGATGGTATATATAAACTGATTTGTACATTATTTCCCACACACTGACCTATTGACCCACTAGTGGTGCACAACAGACAAGCCTATATGTGTGTGTATGTGTAGGTGTAACCCGATAGCCTCTCCCTTGACTTTTGGTTTCTGACTTTCCCCTCTTTCTTTCAGCATGTGATTGAATGTCACCTGAGTTGTTAGGTAACAGTGTGGCCTGCTTTTTCCACCTTTCAAAGGCTCTGTCTTGTATTGTACATGCGAACAAGGACGTTGACGGAAAAAGCCAATGGAAGCCATGGAAGGTTAAAGGACACTGCTGCAGACTCAGCATTCAGACACACAATTTGCGCCACGCACACGCACACACACACAATACCTTGCCATGGCGCCGCATTGTTTGGCTGTCTCTCTGGTAACTCCGTCAAAACCGTGCAATTTTTCATCTCTTCAAACCTACTTAGTCCATATGAAGTCTACATTTTGGACAGATATGACGATGTGTTTCTAGACAGCACTTTTTAGTGCTATTTATTGCCGTCTGCATTTTTGTTGACCTTAAATCGAAATCGATGTTGTCGGATCACCGCAGCGCAACGGAACTCCATGGAGATCAGAAAGCGCATAGCCAATACCGCATACCAACCGGCCCGGCAGAGAAAGAACAAGCCTCGCACTGTCTACAAGAGGTCCGCGGACACCAGATGAATGTGGAGACCATCACCGTGTATAGCGTGGGGTGAGAGCCTGCAGTTTTGCCACCCGCGATGTAGTCTCATCTAGCACCGCATCCACCCAGGAGCCTCGGACACCGCACAGCTGTTTGCTTTGTAAGCGATGCGTCCAACTCTCGCCTCGATCGACACATCTATGAACTATCTGACACCATGGACATGTTACTACTTATTACTTTAATATGTGTATTTATGTTGACATTTAATCTTATGATTTCTGCACGATGTGGAGTTTTACCAGAACCGTCATTTCACTACAAGCTGTAACCTTGGTTGTGGCTTTGTATGTGACAAATAAACTACTCTACTCTACTCTACTCTACCTGGTTACTTGGTCAGCAGCACCCACCATTAAATGCAAAAGGAATGCTTTGTTGTTAAGAAAAACAAATACCGTCTTCTGTTGAGTGCTAAGCATACGTACATACACAGGAATACACATATACTGTATGGAAAACAAACAAAAAAGAAAAATACACATACCTGGCCAGCATCCACCATTTCTGTGATTTCATCCAGCGTCGGGCCACTGGGCGCAAAGAAGCCCCAGCGATAGTGCACACCTTTACACAAGTGCTGCAAGACAAAAAGAACAGTGGGGTACACTAAGAAGCTGGTTCAGGAGTAAAGCAGGTGAAGTTAAGAAGTGAATCATATATAGATAGAAATAGTAGAAATAGAATAGAACATGAGGACTCCAGTCTCTTCTATTAGATGATTTACCTCTTAACTTAACCTGGTTTACTTCTGAACCTGCTTCTTAGTATAGGCCCCAGGAGTTACACACAAAAGTATGTCCTCACCTGCCTTGATCTACATATGAACTTACGGGAACCTACCATCCCATCCCTTTTGAAGATATTTTAGGGCTTTTTATGCCTTTATTTGAGACAGGTTGAGAGTGTGACAGGAAACAAGTAGGGAGAGAGAAGGGTAAGGATCGGCAAAGGACGTGGGGCCGGAATCGAACACCGATCGCACTCAGAGATTTAACATAAATAGAAAATGTCTTTAATAAACCACGACAAAACTGTTGAAGACCACACGTCTCACTTTGATTTTGACAGTTTGTGATACTGTACTACACTATCAATATAGTCGACAGCCAGATATTAGACAGTGACAGTGAGGGTGAGAGAGTGACAGAGAGGGTGTGTGCGAGTAAGAAAGTAAGAACAGGACTCTTACAGGGTCAAGTCTGACACTTGGGTTGGGTGTGACCTGGTGCGTAACACAATCTCAGTGTGAGAATGCATGGACACATTTGTGTGTGTGTGTGTGTGTGTGTGTGTGTGTGTGTGTGTGTGTGTGTGTGTGTGTGTGTGTGTGTGTGTGTGTGTGTGTGTGTGTGTGTGTGTGTGTGTGTGTGTGTGTGTGTGTGTGTGTGTGTGTGTGTGTGTGTGTGTGTGTGTGTGTGTGTGTGTGTTTCTATGGGATGTAATGGAGTACCATGTGGCTTCTGTTTCCATCCTTTTCTCTGCACCAGCAGGGAGAGCTCTACTCTCTCTCTTAGGCCAGCCATGGCCAACACACCCACTTTATATTCCATGTAATGAGAGAGAGAGAGAGAGAGAGAGAGAGAGAGAGAGAGAGAGAGAGAGAGAGAGAGAGAGAGAGCGTGCGCAAGAGATTCAGATATACAAGAGAACAACATTCACAGTCATTTCTCTCACTATGGGGAGTCTTAACTGTCTTAACTGTCGCAACCATCTTAAAAGACAAACACATACACCTACAACCACATACACAAAACCAGAATCACACAGAAACCCACGCCCACATTCACACATACTATACTATAGACACACAAATTTCACACGTCCCTTGTTAACATGAATCATCACACACATGGATTATGATAAGATTCAGATTATTATAAATCATTTTGTGAAGCACTCTTCACACATTTAAGTCTCTCACACACACACACACACACACAAACACACACGCACACACACACACACACACACACACACACACGCACACACACGCACACACATACTTCTAGTGTGTAGGCTAAATTGGGGCTAACGTCTGTCTGTCTCTCATTTTCACCGCACAACTCTCACTATTCTGTTTCTATTTCTGTGAAACAGCCAACAGGACTGAGATGATGGGAAAAAAGATTGAAAAGTTCACGAAGACAGACAGAGCACCCTTCCTGTCACCATGGAGAGAACGAGAGTGAATGAGAGCGGCCCAGCAGCACACAATGGCTCGCCCCATTCCCAGCACTGCCTTTTGTTCCAGGACAAACTCGGAGGAGGAAGTCAGGCCAACAATAGGGGACGATACTGTATGCGTTGCTTCTGGTGCCGGTGGTGGCAGTGTGATGCACTTGCTTTCCATGATGCGCTCATACACAGCAGCAAGGTGAACACAAGAGCAGTGACGTGCACAGACATTTTGGGGGACTGAAGGGGGCGCATGTGGAACTTCCGGCTGCCTAAGTAGGGTATCGAGGCTGTATATTATATTGGGGCATTCTTTTTTTTTTTTTTTTTAATGAATATTTTTTTATGGGCTTTTATGCCTTTATTTGACAGGACAGTCGAAGATGGTGACAGGAAGCGTATGGGACAGAGAGGCAGGGGAGGATCGGGAAATGACTCGAACCGGGGTCCCCGTGGGTGGGCATGCAAGCCCAAATGTAGGGGGCTTACCGCGCTGCGCCACAGGGCCTCCCATATTGGGGTATTATTGACACATGCTTTTGATCATGTAGCATTTGTAGATTATCATGCCAACATGAACACAGTACATTGTGACAAAAAAACTTTCAAAAAAGAACTTTTTAATGTCCAGTAGGCATTTTTATGTCCAGTAGGGAAAATGGGCAGGTGCTTTAGTGATGACCAGGGCCTGATATTGGCACTTGGGTCATTGACGGTTTTTTAAGTAGCTGACATCAGGGCCGTGAAACCACAGCTAATATCACTATTGTATTAATTGCTTTTTTTTCTTTGTTTTTTACTGAATTATCTAAGATGCATATTCATTGGTTGTATATTAATGACTAATTATTATTTATGAGCATTAGATGTGATTGTCCTGATGTCTGCTACTAACAAACATCAATGGACATCCCACTACTAATTTCAGTCTCACTAGCCACTCTGGTGTATGACACACAGTATCATAGTAGCCTATATTCTGTTGTTTGCCCCGAGTGTTTGTATTTTATGTTTTTTTAAGTAGTCTTTTATTTCTATGCATCTAATTTAATTTCATGTAGGAAGCTGTAGTTAGTGGAAAAGCTGAATGGCTGGTGACTCATGTCAAGCCTTGATGATGGCCCACATAGGCCACCGTCCAGACCACCTGTGCACCTAGTACCTCAAAGGGGAATATCCTGTTTTCTGAAAGTTACTTTAATGTCCCAAGGTGTTTCTAGACTGAAAGAATACGGATACTTTCAGAATAATGAAAGAACACGTGCTCAGCCCAGCTGGATCATATCTTAAACTACAGACCATGCAAACACAATAAAAGAAATAAGCTTTTGATAATTAAACGTTTGGCTACCCTGGGCTAAAGCTCCGCCAATAATGCTCTAGCAAAACCACTCTTCATGCCACAGATTTCTTCGAATCAATTTATTGTGGTAAATAATTAGTCACCCATGATGACAAAGGCAGAAACTGAAGACATGGAAAGAGTTTTTTTGGTGAAATGCATCAACACAGATG
>NC_085875.1:21385246-21390246 GCF_034702125.1 Engraulis encrasicolus
GGCACCCGATGTGGTTTTCTGCTGCTGTAGCCCATTTGCCTCAAGATTTGATGCACTGAGAGAGATTTTCTTATGCATACCTCGGTTGTAACAAGTGGTTATTTGACTTAATGTTGCCTTTGTATCAGCTCAAACTAGGCTGGCCATCAACAAGGCATTTTTGCCCACAGAACTTCCCTTCTAGCACCAACAGCCATGCCATGGTCAAGTCATTTGAAAAAATGTTCTTCCCCATTCTGATGCTCGGTTTGAATTGCATCAGGATTGCTTCAGCTCAACCATATCTACATGCATAAATGTATTGAGTTTCCACCATGTGATTAGCTGACCAGAAATTTGCGTAAATGAACAGTTGGATAGTTGTGCCTATTAAAGTGGCCGGTGAGTGTATAATGTATAATAGACTCTGTGGTGAAGAAAAGGAAGAAAGAAAGTGGAATAGAGCTATATGCAGTGGGTGATGTGGCCCCAAAACGAAGAGACCGCAGTGATTTATATTTTCTTCCATCTGCCTCTCTTCTCTCTCTTCTTTCTTTCTCTCTCTCTCTCTCTCTCTCTCTCTCTCTCTATCTCTCTCTCTCTCTTCTCTCTCTTCTTTCTTTCTCTCTCTCTCTCTCTCTCTCTCTCTCTCTCTATCTCTCTCTCTCTAGAAAAGCCACACATGACTCATCCTATGTACGGTACAAGTGCATTATTTTCCATTATCATGTTGTTCAGACATGGCACAAATGGTTCCATGGAGCCGCGCAATTACAATCCAATCAATACAACGACAATAACACACAAGTTAACACTTGTACACATGTACACGCTCACACACACATACACACACACACACACACACACACAGGCCTAATGTGAGGAATCGAAAAAGCCCCATTACCAGTCTATCTTCCATATTGAATGAACATAATTCCTCTCTTCTCTCGCTCTCTCTCACTCACTCACTCACTCTCACACACACACTCACACACACACACACACACACACACACACACACACACACACACACACACACACACACACACACACACACACACACACACACACACACACACACACACACACATTTTCTTCCATGCACCCGCATGCTTACCCCCTTTCCCTCTCTCCGTCTCTGTCTCTCTCTGGCACGCACACACAGAGAAATATCAATGAAGAACGAACAGCAATCCAATTAAAGCTCAATCCCATTAAAGCTCACAACAATAGTGCAATATTTGCATATAAAAACAGTAAATCTGGGAGCCAAACTCTAAACGGGGCCAAACACTTCATGGGGCAGGGGGCCAAACCCTTGGGGGCCAAAAGCTCTACAGAGCTCTGCTCCACTTCTCACCTTGGCCGCCTTGGATCCCACGGTGAGCGCCGTCTGAAACATTCCGTCGGCGATGCCCAGTGTGTCCGTGTTCCGCAGGAACGGCGTCACCAGGGTTACGTACTTGGCGCCGCACCAGGGCTTGAGGAAGCCAAGGGCCCAGGACTCTGTCTCCCCCCCGATGTTATCCAGAATCAGATCAAACCTAGTCAGAGGGGGAAAAAGAAGTCTTTAAAATAGAGAAAGAGGCTGAGGAAAAAGAACATTTCTCCCCCAAAATAAGGTGAAGACTAGTCGGTGTGCGAGAGGGGAAAGAGAGAGAGAGAGAGAGAGAGAGAGAGAGAGAGAGAGAGAGAGAGAGAGAGAGAGAGAGAGAGAGAGAGAGAGAGAGAGAGAGAGAGAGAGTGAGAGAGAGAGGGACATCACTCTTCCAATGCTATCCAGAATAAGAGCAAAACTAGTAGGGGATAGTAGCAGTCAGAGAAAGCGAGAAGGGGCAAGAGGATTTTAGTTTCTGTATTAACTTGTTAAATCACTATATTAGTAGTAGTGTAATAGTTTTCAATTGATTTTTAACTGGTTCACTGTTCTATTCAATTTGTTGGCCTTGTTTACCTAAGACATTTAATTCAGAATGAACTCAATTTATTTCTGAATAAAGCTTAATTCCGCTTTGAAAACCACTTCACAATTCGGAATTAAATGAAAGTGCAATGTAAACAGAACTATTTAATTCTGGATTATTAATTCGGAATTAAAAACATCAGCCATTGAGTATTTTTAATTCCAATCTGAAATTAACTTTGACCATAAGTTTCTCGAGTGTTCTGACCATGGTTATAGTGAAACCACACTTCAATAAACTGAAATTGAACTGAAGTGAGTAAAATTGAGAAGAACATGTCATTTCTTCCCCAATGTCATCCAGAATCAAATCAAACCTACTTGTTGGGGATGGGTTGTAGGCCAGTGAGAGAAAACAGAGAGAGGGGGGGTAAGGGGAAGAGAAGGGCATATCTCCTTTCAATGTAATTGAAAGAAAAATCAGACTTTCAGTAGTAGGGGGTGAGTGTGGGGGTAGTCAGAGGGGAAATAGAAGAGACAGAGAGAGAAAGAGAGAGAGAGAGAGGGTGAGAGAAAGAAAGAGAGAATGAAAGAGCTGAATGGAAAGATGGTGGCAGACAGAGAAAAGACAGACAGGAAGGGTAGACAGGCAAGTGAGAGGCGAGAAATGTCATTAGCTACAGGCTTTCATTTTCAATGCCAATGGATGTATGCGGAGGAAACCGTCTTGTTTGGTGGTGTATAGAGTTCACAAGCCTGTTTTGTGGTGTGTGAGTGTGAGTGTTTGTGAGTGTGCATATTTGAGTCTGTGCGTATGTGTGAGTGGGTTACTATATGAGAGAGAGAGAGAGAGAGAGAGAGAGAGAGAGAGAGAGAGAGATTATGAATCTCTATTTCTTTCTCTCTCTCTCTCTGAATGTCCATCCGGCCGTCTGTCTGCCTGCCTGTCTGCCTGCTTGTGAGCATGTGTGCTCTTCAGTCTTACTTGTCCAGGTCTTTGAGCTGCTGTGGTATGGGGGCAGCAGTGTAGTCCAGAGTGGTGTCGGCCCCCAGGCCCCTCAACAGGCCCACCGCACTGCCGGAGCAGGTGGCTGTCACATGGGCACCCCACGACTTCACCATCTACACATACACATATACACACACATGCATGCACGCACGCACACACACACGCACGCACGCACGCACGCACGCATGCACGCGGCAACACACACACACACGCACACGCACACGCACACGCACACGCACACGCACACGCACACGCACACGCACACACACACACACACACACACACACACACACACACACACACATCATAGAAAACAGTTGTCATCTCCTTATAACCTGACAGTTCAATATCACAACATTCAAATAATATTAGAAATACGTAACAATCAACACGTGCAATCTCTTTAACATTCAACAACATTTCCCCATTTCTTGCCCCAAATAAATAAATAGGTATAGAAGGGTTGTAGGTACAGTATGTTTGGGAAAGATGGGTGGGTATGAAACGACTTTTTGTATTGTATTGTATTGTTTTTGTATTTGTTTGTTTGTATACCGGTATTAAGACTGCCTATGGTAATAGGCCATAACATACAATATTTTACCCAGACTGAAATGTAAACACACCGTGACAGAGTAAAATAGAAATTACAAAACAAATACAGTGAATAGCCCATACCTGTATGGTAAAGGTGCCGACGCCTCCAGAAGCCCCCAGGATCAGCACACTAGAACATGACAACAACACAATCACAACATTACAAAAAAATATATATATGCTCATACATAAACACATAAAGAAACTAGAAATGTACTCAGAGAGTGCAGACTTCCGCCAACGAAATCTTACACCATAATTTTTTCCAAGTCTTTCTGTCTTGTTTTTGTGGAGTTAGAAACTGGGATGTCAAAATATACATATTTTTTAAATCCTGGATCCTGGCCCTACAGTGGCCTAATGGTAGGGCACTCGTCTACTATGTGGCTGACCCAGGTTCGATTCCCGGCCCGGGTCCTTTGCCAGCCCTTCCCCGTCTCTCTCTCCCCACTCGCTTCGTGTCCCATCTTCACTATACTATCATAAATAAAGTCAAAAAGATCATGAGCCGGATCACCACCAATATTTAATGACTTGGTCCTTGTCATTTCCAATAACTCCACAAAGTTTCATCAAAATCCATTCATGACTTTTTTAGTAATCCTGCTGACAGACAAACAGACACACAGACAGACAAAGTGAACACACAGACAAACCAACACGACCGTAAACAACCTCTTTGGTGAAGGTAATAAACAAACAAGAACAATGTGTTTAGAACAGAGCCCATCACGGAAGCACAACTAATGCACCCCAACGCATGACCCGATGAGATGTCCCTGTGCCCGTGCCTCTGCCACCCACCCACTCTCTGAAGCTCGCTCTCTCCCTCTCTCTAAGGACGCGATCTGTTAATTGGGTGAGCCTGATCATTAGGATCTGATTGGGGAGAAGAGAAAAACACACACCAAGGTTCCAGCTCCAGCATTTGGCATAAGAAATAATGAGCAGAGCCGTTTTAGTAGGGGTGTAAATAATAATCGAAATGTATCGATATATCGCGATATAATCTGACGACTGAATCGAATCGTATCGTATCGTATCGTGGGGCATTCTTAAGTATCGAAAATAATCGAATCGCTGGACCCTGCCCAATGCCCTAGCTCCATAACATAATAAAAGTGGAAAGTAATTGGAAAACAATCGAATCATATTGTATCGTATCGTGGGGCATTCGAATCGCATCGCATCGAATAATAAGATGAACCTGACGAAGCGCAATGCGAAACGCGTTGTTCACCTAAATAAAAACAGCAAAAACTAAGTCCACCAGTGTGCGGTGATCCTTCTTTTTCTACTATGGATTACTGATAACTGCACTTCACCAGCACCTGGAACCTGGCTGTGCATAGGAGTTCCAGATCTTTGTTAAATAATAAGATATCGATATTGTATCGTATCGTCATAGAGGCTGTGATTTACCCCCCTACGTTTTACTGAGAGAAGAAGGCATGAAGCAAGTAGCAGCCTCTCCATGTCCTGTGCTGTGCTGAACTTGTGAAATGTTATTGT
>NC_085875.1:21395246-21415246 GCF_034702125.1 Engraulis encrasicolus
ACAAGCAACACCATAAAATGGGGTGTTTGGTTCTTTATTCATTTCAGAGATATTGGGACATTTGGTTTAAATGAGTTGTAATGAAGTAGTAATAGAGTAGTGTCAGGGGCAGGACTGGACTGGCCATCTGGCATAACAGGCATTTTCCCGGTGTGCCCTGCACCCTCGTCGGTCCTTATTCCAGGTACTCAAAAACTACACAGCTTCTGCCCATTGTCAATGGACACAGAGGAAGTTAGATCATTTTCAGCATTCAGAGAAGGCAGGGTTGAAATAATACGCTCAGTAAAGGAATTTTCTAAATGTTCAAGCATCAAAGGGTATGTTGTAGCTGTATATGATGGCAACTAGTGACTAGCATGTGTTGAGGAATGTATGGCGAATACTGGAGAGGTGAAACTGAACTTCCTGCATCCTCATGGACCATCTCCATCCTTCACATATTCCGATAGACATGCCGTCATGTAATATTACTATGGTATTACCATATTATTACTAGGTGATTTGTATGATGCCATATTTTTGAGTCCCATTATATCTGACATGAATAAAGATCCAAACACCAGCATTTCAGGTGTTGTTCATGACATTGCAGGCCATGTTTAGACAAAGAACTGGTCATTTTAAAATATACGTTTTTTTGATATTCAATTTTCAATTTTTCAATTTATGATAATTCATATTCTGAGGGTTGTTGTATTCCATGCTGTTTGTGTAATTTGTAGAGCCAGAAAAGAGCTTTCAAACAACACCACAGACATCTTTTTGTGACTTACACTGACTGAGATAATCAAGGCTGAATGCATAGTGTCCTACCCTCATATGTAAACCTTTGCTAGTCTGTTTCTCCCTTAATATTGGTGTCAGATTCACACAAATGCAGTTCTGGGGTGCTACCTTGCTACTAAACAGGCACAGCAAGTATAAGTTAATAGAAATCTGTGTCGTTCGGGTCCCAAAGTGTCTGATTTTACGTGAAATGACCCAGGTGTCCTACAGCTAAGACAGTTGCAATGTATAGTTTGTGCTAATGCCTTGGTATACGTCAGTGTCTAATACAACACATCATCACTTCCTATTCCTCTACAATAGAAGAATTGCTCATGTCAGGTCACTTTTATTGTGAAAGCCACAAGCAGCATGCACAAGTGAGTGGGAGAGAGAGATATGACTTGTGAATATATGCATGTATGGTGAATACATGTGCAATGTTGTGTGTAATGTCTTTGTGTCTTCTTCTGTATCTATGCATGTATGCTACTGGACACCTTAATTTCCCTCTGGATTAATAAATTATACTCTACTTTACTCTACAAGGACAGGCCCAGGGTGGTCAGATTAACATGATAGATCAGTAAATGAATAGTGGAATTAGGTTGAACGTATCCTCCCTGTTATTAATGTTAAAGTTTAGTGTACATGTATTTTGTAAGTACAGCTGTTTAACTGAGCTAATGCATTTATATTAAAAATTCTCTTTTTCCTGGTACAGTTTAACATTCAAGAGACATGAAGTTGCTCCTGGTGGCACCCTGTGTGGCAGCCACTGCCACCGGTGTGTGCATGTGAGTGTGAATGGGTGAATGTGAGGCATACGGTACATTGTAGAGTGCTTTGAGTGCTCGAAGGAGTGAAAAGGCGCTATATAAATGCAGTCCATTTGCCATTCACTTCATTGTCACCATTTTCCAAAAATGTCATCATACCCACCCCGATTCCCACCATTTGCCCATTGATGGGTTCTTGACTACAGGTTCAGGTTCTCAAACTATCAGGTCATGTGTTTCCAAACAATGTATCATCCATTTTCTGAACATGCAATGTATTTCCTTCATATACTAGCTGCCTTCTCACATCACCCAGCCAGTAACCTTAACCTAAGTACAGAGATAGACATGCGCCCTGTGAAACATAGGCAACTTCCTTGCCACAACTTTCCAGAAATATCACAATATGTGCCCCATTTCCCATAAGCCAATAGATGGGGGCTTGGGTGTTCTCAAACAATGCAATATACATTTGAATATTCAATGTAATTTCTCCAAATAGCTCCATATAGTTTCCTTTCCCCTTGCAACATCCAGTAACCATTAATTTAAGTACAATTGGGGTGGAAACATGGGATGGGAAATGTGCTCAAACTTGGCTTAGTTTTCACATAGATAACATTTTGTGTCTTAGGTCAGGAGTTCTTTGACACAAGACACACACACACACACACACACACACACACACACACACACACACACACACACACACACACACACACACACACACACACACACACACACACACACACACACACACACACACACACACACACACACACAGAGGAGTATACAATAGCATCTCAGGCCTGTGTGCCTGCATGATTACACAACCTCCCCATTGCACACAATACACTGCGCACCACTCCCACACGGCGCCTGTCACCCGCGCTCAAACAAAACCCTGACAGAAAACAGACTTCACTCCACCAAAGTCTCCCTCAACCGAGAAGACAAAACAAGGGGGTGAAAAAAAGGAAGATCGGGAGAACAACAGCAAACATAGCATAGAGCAAGAACAAAGGAATTGGGAGAGGGAAAAAAATGAAGAAGAAAGGGATGACAGAATGAAAAGACTGCAGAGAAATGACAAGGAGGAAAGGAAACTAAGAAACATCAGAGGAGTGTCAGCTTCTGCAAAAGGGTGCCTTACTCAGTCAGACCTCAAGGAGCATCCTGTCTCACTAACCACACCAAACAACCTTTTCTCTTCTGCTTCAAAAAGAAGCTGGTGAAGAGTAGGCAGAGGAGAAACACATCACACATCAGCTTAGCATCGTTTTTTAGGCCCTTTTGTACCTTTATTGACATGACAAGACAGACATGACAGGAAATGAGAAGGAAACAGAGAAGGGATAATACTATGTTACATTACATTGCATTTGGCAGACGCTTTTTTAACCAAAGCAACTTATAATCCAGGACATAATCATAGCCAACATCATTCACAAGCAGATACAAAGTGCACAGGAAATATATGTATGGGAAATCACCAAGCCAGTTTTGATTATGGGCCCCCATGAGCAGTTTGCCGATGTATGTAGGGGTGCAGCAGCACTGAGTGTGCTTGCGAAACCTACTACAGTAGCACACATGCGCTATCCAAAAATGGATTACACAGCATGCAGCGAAACTGGGGAACAACTAAAAGTGACTTGACTACTGATATATTCTGAGCACAACTGTATGACGCACAAGTTTGCAAGGCCCATCTAAAGTTCCCTCCCATAGCCCACGTTGTGGCTGGGAGTTTGTCAGAGTTGTCAAGTTAACCATGATGTTAATAAAAGTCTTGTGGTGAGATCTCTTCCCTTCAGTTCAGTCATTGCATGACATAGCAAACCAAGCCGGTCTAGCTGCATAATGCAGATGGGGTTTTGCAGCTTATAATGTCATTTTGTTTATCTGCTTTCCTTCCTTCTTTCTTTGGAGTATATGGTCCACCTGATTTTTAATTAATTTTTCATCACCGTTTACCCGTAATTTAAGGCCTTTGGGTAAACATCTGCCATTTCTGCATAACATCTAAATAAGTTGTCGTTGACCTCACTTAATTAAAGTGACAAATGTCAAAAGGCAATTTTATGTATTTTTATCCCAACTGGCTGACAAGCGGTGAAACCAATCATGGGCCAATCTAAGGTCAGCAAGGATTAAACTCAAAACAGACCGTTTCTTCATTTCAATCTTCTTCTTGTCCAACAGGGCAGTCATTCTCCACATCCATGGACATGGACTCTCTTTTGACATACTGACTCACAACACTGGAGGTGAAATAAAAAAGTGACACCTGACCCCTGTGGGAGTATGCTTTTGTGTGTGTGTGCGTGTGTGTGCGTGTGTGTGTGTGTGTGTGTGTGTGTGTGTGTGTGTGTGTGTGTGTGTGTGCGTGCGTGCGTGCGTGTGCGTGTGTGTGTGTGTGTGTGTGTGTGTGTGTGTGTGTGTGTGTGTGTGTGTGTGTGTGTGAGTGAGTGAGTGAGTGAGTGAGTGAGTGAGTGAGTGAGAGAGAGAGAGGTCTTAACCAAGAAAATTGCATTTTCAAGGTTATTTTGATGTTCATCATAAATGTGAACGTTTTATGGGTGGGAGTCAATGGGAAGGCCTGGCAAGGGTAGGAATGAACGTGTGTGTGTGTGTGTGTGTGTGTGTGTGTGTGTGTGTGTGTGTGTGTGTGTGTGTGTGTGTGTGTGTGTGTGTGTCTGTGTGTGTGCATGTGTTGTAATTGTAGCACCACACCTCATCTCCTGGTTTGAAGTAGGCCACGTCTAAGCCACACTCCATGATGACCCCGGAGAGGTCTCGGCCCAGGACCAAGGGGAACTCACTGCCTTGCTGTGTCACGTTCAGGGGGTCACGCTTCATCGCCATGGTGGCTGCACCGTACCCTCCTGGAGAGATTGATGGAGAGTACACAACAAGGCCAACACATCACATGGGGATAGCCACATAAACTGAAAAGTAAGAAAAGGTTGCACCATACATTCACTTTCTTTTTATTACACGGAAGTGTGTTGGCATTCTGCCTTCCTCAGTGTGTCACACTCTCACACAGTCAGATACTGTAGATGTAATGCGTTTCTGAGCTACCAAGAACATTAATCTTCTATACACTTCAGTTTCAGCTGCTTCAATAAAGTTTCTGAGTTGTCATTGCTTTACACAAAGATATCACAGTAGCATGCTCAACAACAATTGTACCTTATGCTTTGTTTCTAGTAGGCATATAGCATTTATTTACAGAGCTACCTTTTTTTTTTTTTTTGCAATAGGCCTACTACCCAGAGATGCAGAGATGGCAAATTGTGCAGCTGCTTCTCTAAACAACAATCTTAGTTGTCAGTTGTCAATCTCAGTCAGAAACGTATTAGGCTACTTTATTTGCTTTATTATTTTACTTTATGAATGAAAAGCTGTTTTGACTCACCCCTCATGCTGACATCTAAGGGATTGAGAGCTGCGGCGTGGACTTTGACAACTACTTCATTGGGGTAGTTGATGATTGGGAAAGGGGCATTTTGGGTGAACCTCAGCACATCATTGCCGCCGTACTTGTCAATCACCCATGCCTGCATCACTGTCATGCGAGCCCTTGAAGTGCTGAAATTTCTACAGCCTGTCCTTCCCAGTACATGTGTGTTTAAGGCACAAGTCCTTACAAGCGGTAGCCAACGACTACACATTATTTTTGTTATTGAAGACATGCTACGCGAATGCAATAAACCGTAAGACAAAAGTGATATTATTTAAATGCAATACATCAACGCTACTTCAAAAATTAGCTAGCAGTTGCTAGCAAGCTGAGGTGAAATGTAACTTGCAATGCCAAGTCCTCTGGTAGCAGTCGTGTGGTGACTCGAACGGCATTACTGAATACAATTTCGAAACTCTAATACTGCAAGCAATTTTGCTATTTCACGATATTCTGGAACTCAACAGTGTCCTCTTTCCCTACTGTTACTGGTTCCAGCACGCTGGACCTGAGTTGACAGCCGGGTTGTGTTGTTGACTGTGACCTTAGGAATTTGGCCAATCAAATCGCATCTTGCTACTCGACCCACCAACCAGCGCCATTGGTACTAGGAAGTTGCAAAAGTAACCAAGATGTCAGCGCACGGGGACCGCACTCATTGAAAGCTGCATTATCGCGGATATGAAATAATGCAGATATGTTTATAGACTACGCTTAAAATGAATGTGCTTCGTTTATCCATAGCCGAGGTAGGTGCCCATACGATTGCAGTTAGTCACTTTCGCTTTATAGTTTCCAAATACACTGAATGAAAACCATGCCTGTCATTGCATGTTGATAGGTGATGTAACGTGAAATGAATAGTAGGCTAGCCTACTATCAAGGTTGCACACCAGACGAGGTTGAGTTGGATAATGTTGAATTTGAATTTGAGAATTTGAACTCATTGTCATTTAATTGAAAAGTAGAACTACAGCTGGTCGTGTGTGGTAAAGTCTAAGAGGAATTCACCTGTCAGCCCATGATGACAACAATGGGTGTAATTTTGTGGGTGGTGGGGACATGTTCACACTTATGAGATCAGCCTTGCTTGTCCCCACAAATACAGGTAGGCAAAAAAAGCCAAACCAATATCCCCACCATTTTCCAAGCCAAACCTACACATTTGATGACAGCATCAGTCTAGCATAGGCAAAATGTGTCAATTAGACGAATTTCAGAGTTGTCTTGTGTTGAAGAACCCACGCAGAAGGAATACATAACAAGAGAGTGTTTTTAGTTTTAGTCTGTCTTTCCAGTTTGTGTGCCTCAAGTCTACCAGCCAGTAGCCAAAAGCTCCACGGCTTAATTATGCTGGAGCTAGTGAGTGTTGACATCATGTGTCCTGTCCTCCCACCAGGTGTCCCGGGCATTGAGGGAGGGTCAGCTCTCCCCCACAGAGCTTTGCCGAAAATGCCTGAACCGCATCAAGAGAACTCGCCACCTCAACGCTTACATAACTGTGACAGAGGAGGCAGCCATGAAACAAGCGGAGGAGGCAGAGATGCGACTACAGAATGGTAATGACTCTCATTCAGTCAATGGTAGCAGTGGGCATTGCCAACCTCATCGCGATAAGATACACAACCTGATACAGGGGTCACCATACGTTATGTATCGGGATATCCCGATATGGTGATGCATATTGCAATATGCAATTAATTTTGAAGAAAACAGACATACATATAACCAAATGTTACTTTTTTCTGTAGGGCAACAGTTACACTGTAGTGAATCTAAAACACGGCCTTCACAAAACTCTAGGCCTACTGTTCATGATGGGATACGCATCACAAATGCCAGTTGCTGTGCAGCATTCAAAAGTCAATTTATTGTATTAAATTAAATATCGATTCTGATGCCTCCAATATGATACTGTACGTGTATCGTGAAGAGGCCTGTGACAATGTGTACTGATATCAATATTTTGTACACACCCCTAGTGGATGGGTAGTTAATGTTTATGTTAATGTCATTTGGCTTTCTGTGCCTGAATTGTCTTCTCTCTTAGGCACTCCAAAGGGTCCACTGGACGGTATACCATTTGCGGTGAAGGACAACTTTTGCACTGAGAACATCCTGACCACGTGTGCCTCAAAGATGTTAGGAGGTCAGTATGAGTGGGGGTCCTCTGCTGATCAGAGATCAGTATTTTAGCCAGTACAGTAAATATAGTTCAATAAAATTAGTAGCATACACATAATACACATTGTAGAAGTTCAGCTTTTTACTCGTTTATACATAGTAGCCTGGAAGGTATGGTGAATATGAATTGATGTTTCAGGTACACTTTACTTGATGCTGGCGTCATACGTATGACATAGCAGTGTCATAATAGTGTCAAAACAGTGTCATGACACAGTCCTGGACGAGTCATTAACATGATGTGAATGTAATACATTTTGTTATGGTCATGAAAACTTGACATTGTTAGGGTTGTCTTTACCATAACCAGGTATCACTTAATGACATTCATAAAATGTTTATGACGTTGACATAATGTTTTTGGCACATGCATGACTGTTACGACACTCTCATGACACTGTTATGTCATACGTATGAAGTAAAGTGTTACCGATGTTTGTGCTGTTGTCCTGCAGGCTATGTTCCTCCATTCAATGCCACAGTAGTACAGAAGCTGCTGGACCAGGGAGCTGTCCTCGTAGGCAAGACAAACTTGGATGAATTTGCCATGGGGTAACTAACTACTGATTCTGATGCCAAAACTGCATCATTCATTTGTCATTGGTTGGCCAATCCAACTTTAAAGTGAAATTTAGTAATAATAATACCAGTAATAACAATACAATAATAGTATAATATAATTTGTCCTCGTGTAGTGTCAAGGCCTACATCAAACCATCAACATCTACATGTATCTGGAAAATCTGTGTCCAATTAAAACAGATAATGTATGTCGGTAGTCATTCATTTCATGATTGATTCATGCTGATTTGAGATCCAAAAAACTCAAACATTCACGTTACATCGCAGAGAAGGTGCTCAGATGGAGTGTTAGGACCTTTTTAAAGGGACATCCATTTACAATTCACCCAACAACTCCTTAAATCAACCTAGCAAGCATTTATTAACTGATTTATTGATTGATGGTGTGAAATCCAGAAACTTCCCTGATCCACACCCTCATTATGCATTACTTTTCCTCATAGAGCGGGCAGCACGGATGGTGCGTTTGGGCCGGTGCGGAACCCCTGGAGTGATGCAGAGACCTACAGGCAGCACGGGGGGCCAGAGGCCCAGACTGACTGGGTCATCACTGGGGGCAGCTCTGGAGGAAGTGCAGCCGCAGTGGCATCACTTAGCAGCTTCTTGTAAGTGTGTGTGTGCCTGTGTCTCTGTCTCTCTGTCTGTCTATCAATTTTCTGTATGTGCTTTATCATCATAAAATGTGCAGTGTGAGTGTGTGCGTGTGCCATTATACTTGTACCAATTGTGCATTGTGCATTGTGATTGTGTTCATTGTAATGTGTCTGTGTGTGAGAAATGCATTAGCAAATGAGTACCGTCTGTGTGTGCGCATGTGCTTTTGTGTGTGTGTGTGCGTCAGTTCTCTGGGCTCAGACACAGGTGGCTCCACACGTAACCCCGGTGCGCTGTGTGGGTTGGTGGCCGTGAAGCCCACCTATGGCCTGCTGTCGCGTCACGGCCTCATCCCGCTGGTCAACTCCATGGACGTACCGGGAATCATGGCCCGCACTGCCCGCGACGCAGCCACAGTCCTGGGTAGGCCTCCTGCCTCTTAGCATCCCTCCCTAGTTACATCCTGCAAATGTCAGTGGCTGCATCAGTGTATAAATAATGTCTACAGTATGATGACTTTTTTGAAGTAGCAGACGTTATTTGGTACAATCACAGTTAATGCCAAGGCGCAAACTACATTACTGTAAAACCGTATTGATTTCGACACGCCTATCTTACATTGAAAGAATGTTAATCACAGTTGGGTCATTCCACGCCAAATCAACAGGAGCCCGTGCACTTAGGTCTCAAATGAAAATATTACTGAGTGTACCCATGGTACTTAAGAGAAACACTGTTAATTTATTTGAATTTAAGATGTATACTCTCCACGTTACAGCCAATTTCACTGGGGGAGGGGGGGTGCCCATTTTGTTCACACTCTTTTTTTTGTCAAAGTTAACAAGCCCGTAGCTCAGGAACTAAACCATGTAGGAAGCTCACATTTGGCATGCTGGTACAGAGATAGGAATAGTTTGTTGCAAAACTGTCAGTTGTGGTCTGTATGATCCTGCATCGTCATAGCATTCCCTCAAAGATTGGAAATTAAAAAAAGAAAACATTACATAAGACAAGTCTCATTGACATTTTTAAAAAGAAGAACTTATGGAGAATGAAGAAAGAAATAAAATAAAAATCTGTGGACAATCCCACAAGGGGTTCTGGAGCTCTGAAAATGACACCCAAAATGATTTTTGTCAGACTTGTGAGGTCTTCTGGTCAAACACTGATGGGGGTTCCTTTCTATTTATAGCTTTTTATGAGAGTGTTCCTACTTGTCTCTACAAGGGAAAAAATTCAAGAGGCTATGTTGGGCACAAATATGTCTTCTGAAGGCCTAAACAGAGCACAGCCAAAAACTCCAGTACAATTTGTATCATCTTTGAGGGAATGCTATGACGATACAGGATCATACAGACCAAAACTGACAGTTTAGCAACAAACTATTCCTATCTATGTACCAGCATGCCAGTATACAGTATACATCTTACATTCAAATACATTTACAGTGTTTCTCCTAAGTACCATGGGTACACTTGGTAATATTTTCAGAATTTTTTGAGACCTAAGTGTGTGGGCTCCTGTTGATTTGGCGTGGAATGACCCAGTTATCACAATTAAAATCATGAATTGCTTAAAAAAAGCATATATTTGTGTGCTTTTGTGGAGGCCGCCATTTTTTAAAAGCATCCGGAATACATTCGGGGAAAGTGCTCTTACCCATCCGTTTGGAGTCTGCCTCTGGAAAATCTCCTTTTGAAGGGGTAAAAAGCCTCCCTACCCCTCTGCCTTAACTTGAAATGGGACAGCCCTACCCCTACATGTGGACACGCAGAACATAGGGGAAGGGGAAAGGGGTAGGGATAAAGGGTGAAATGGGATTACGCCTGGATTCCGTACCCCAACACATTAGAGAGGCAGGATTTATTGGCAACATTAACAGACATCTCGAGACTCAACCTCACCTTCACTTACCAAAATAGCACTGTGTAATGTATCCTAGGTATCCTCCAAGGGCAGGATATGCTGGATGCAACCACCATCCCAAGCCTGCCTGGGCAACCTGACCTGCCTGAGGACTTTGACATCAAACAAATCACAGTAGGAATCCCACAGGTAAACTCTCCAACATTATATTTTATTACAATTAGCTGGCACTTGCTCTGCCTGCTCAACTGGACTTCAGTCATGGATGAAGATGTAGTGAGATCATATACAAGTATACCTTTTTATTAATTTATATAATTGACTTTAAAGGGGGGCACTATGGCGCAGCGCACTAAGCCCCCCACATTTGGGCTTACATTGCCCACGGGGACCCCGGTTCGAGTCCGGCCGGGGTCATTTCCCGACCCTGCCTCATCTCTCTCCCAGTAATTTTCTGTCTACTCTCACACTGTCCTATAATAATAAAGCCCCCCCAAAAAAATACTTAAAAAAAAGAATTGCCTTTAAAAAGGCTCGGTTTTCTATGCAACTGGCATAAAAATGGATTTCTGTGACTAAGCCGTCTGTGTATGCTATGAACTCCTCGTACCACTGCTAATATCAAATTTGTTTACTAGCTTGCTAACTGTTAAGCACATTGAGTGAGCATGTCTTGTATGAATTGTGCTCTACAAATACAGTTCAACCAGCTATCTTATTGTTGCTGTTTACCCCTGACTAGGAGTACCATGCGCCGGGGCTGTCCCCTGAGGTGCTGGGCCAGTGGTGCCGCGTGGCGGGCTTGTTTGAGGAGGCGGGGGTGCAGGTGAAGCCCGTCTCCCTACCCCACACCCAGTTCTCCATCGTCTGCTACCACGTCCTCTGCTGCTGCGAGGTGGCCTCCAACATGGCACGCTTCGACGGACTGGAATATGGTAATTAATACATTTGATATATAGTAATTCATGCATTTGAAGAGTTCAGATGCATAATTGTACTTGTTATGAGTTTACAAAAAAGAGGTAGTTTCTCTATCAAAAAAATGAGTAAACTTAATATCAGTCCATCTCATCTTGTTAGGTCTTGATAATTGACATTGATTTAGATTATTGAAAAAAAACACTATTTTTAAAGATAAAAAAGCATTGGTACAAGGGCTTTCCATCTGTACTCTTCCTTTATTCTCTGTGTGGGCAAATATGGTGTACTCTGATGAACTGGAGTGTAAAATACTCCTGAGTTAGACTGCATAGAGATTTGATCTGTTCATTATGACACACTGTAAAAGAGGAAACGATGGCATTGAGTAGGATTGGAATTTTGAAAGGGAAATTAAGAGTTCGCATCTAATGTGATACATTTCTGGAGGGTATGTGTGTTTGTGTGTGTGTGTGCTTGTGTGTGTGTGTGTCTGTGTGAGTGCGCACGCATGTGTGCTGGCAATAAAAGTATTGTCTATTTCTATGTGTGGCTGTAAGTGTGTAAGATTAATTGTGTGTATACACGTTTGGCTGGCGCGTACATTGTCCTGTGAACATTTGCATCACGATATGCTTGGGTTAGATAAGCACCAGCTATCCAGATATCCTTCTGGGTATGTTTTGACTCTGTGCGTCATCATCATATCCCCTCTCCCCTCCCCTCCCCTCCCCTCTCCTATCTCGCTCCTCTGTCCCCAACAGGCCACCGTAGCCCCGTGGCCTCCTCCACTGAGGCCCTGTACGCCGCCACCCGGCACGAGGGCTTCAATCACGTGGTGCGCCGCAGGATCCTTTCCGGGAACTACTTCCTGCTCAAACAGTACTGTACCCACCACCTGCCACTTCCTCATCATACCCCTTTCCTGTTCTCGTTATTATGTCCTTGTCATTTGGTTCAGTTTGTCACCCACACAAAGTTTAGTTCAATGCAGTGGGCTATCCCAATGTTTGTGTAATTCTGTACAACAGTCAGTTGTTAAGAGGGGCAGAGAGACAGCCATTAAAAAACTGCACATAAAGCTATATAAATTAACAATTCAGAAGATGTTCTGAGTCATTTCGCCTTACAGTTTCTGTAGATACATATTATATACATTTCACATCGTCCAATGACAATGTAATTGAGTCATAATATTCCCGGTTTCTTATTGGGCTTGGTTCTTCTTCTTCTTTTCCTCCTGACAGGAACTACGAGCGCTACTTTGTGAAGGCGCAGCAGGTGCGGCGTCTTATTGCCGATGACTTCAGCAAGGTGTTTGGCTCCGGGGTGGACGTGCTGCTGACGCCCACCACCCTGAGTGACGCGGCCAGCTACAGGGACTTCATGCAGGAGGACAACCGCACACGCAGCGCCCAGGAGGACGTCTTCACGCAGCCCGCCAACATGGCCGGTACGTCTGCCAATACCACATCAACACGCACAGACGCACACACACACATGCGCGCGCGAGTGTGCATGCGCACGCGCACAAACATGTGTATACAGGATGTCGTTTGTATTCCCTCTGGGTTTTTTTTTTTTTTCAAACAAATCGCACTACGCACACATTTTTATATGCACACATAGTTATACACACACACACACACACACACACACACAACCATATATGTGAACATGTGTGCGCAGCGCACCAGGGGTGGAAATTATCTTCACAAAAGATGAACCTCTCAAACGATTACCTTATATATTACGGTACTTGCATTTTGTACCACTGGTGCCAGTTTCCGTCTTTCATGAATGCATTTTGCAAAACACACACTCACATTTGCACAAAGCAAAAGACACCCTGTACTCATTGCTTTTGAGTCGAATTCGCCTGGGGGGGAAGTTGGGTTGGAACAACATTATCTTCAATCTCTTCGTTACTGATAGGGAGAGAAAAACATCACTCCTGTTGCCACAGTGACAAAGTTTTCACAACTCATCATGCTGAAGTTGAGAAACTACTGTGTGTGGTGCAGCACCATTGTGTGCATCCAAACCTATTACTGGAACTCAACGAAAATGAATAATCGTGAAAAAATGTACAATTAAAATATCATGAATATGCATGGCTAAGAAATACAAGTGATGAACATAATCAAAAAAAGAGAAAAGGGAATGCTTCACTGGGTCCTGTATCCAGTTAGTAAAAAAGGGTGCTCATCAAAAAGAACTTGGGAGTCCACACTTCCATGAAAAGATAAAAAACACTATTTGAGGCACTCCTTACTAAAGTTAAAAAGCCTTTATTTAATACTGGCTACATGCCTACGCGTTTCGACCCATTGTCTTCATCAGGGCATGATTGATGCCCTGATGAAGACAATGGGTCGAAACACGTAGGCATGTAGCCAGTATTTAATAAAGGCTTTTAACTTTAGTAAGGAGTGCCTCAAATAGTGTTTTTTATCTTTTGCTGAACATAATGACTTGAAATGTGTTAAGAAATATCTGCCCAGAGATCCAAAGTTTTTGTGAATTCTGAATTTGAAACGTCCTTTCTATCTTTATTCCATCGATATGGTAGCTGTGTGACGTAGACTAGACATCTTGAAAGTTGTTATATCCCAGACTTTATTGAGCTAACCCTTATCAAGATCCTAAATCTCCCTTGTAAAAGGTCTGTGTGGTAGTGTTTACAGGACCTTGTGTGACGGAGGTCATCTTGCACCTGTTCACCCCCCTCGGGGATCGAACGTGTGACCTTGTCAACTACACCGGTTCGGCAATGGGAGACACAGTACGATACCGCTGGGCCAAGAGACTAGTCTCTCGGCCCAACGGCACGAGACTGTATGAGGCTATCGGAGGGAGGTTTACCAACGTTCCACGCCAACTCTGTGCTAGTTAGCCTCCGTTACACTCTCCCCCTTAAACCTCACTCCCATCCGGGTCACGGCACCACTGTGACGGAGGTCATCTTGCACCTGTTCACCCCCCTCGGGGATCGAACGTGCGACCTTGTCAACTACAACGGTTCGGCAATGGGAGACACAGTACGATACCGCTGGGCCAAGAGACTAGTCTCTCGGCCCAACGGCACGAGACTGTATGAGGCTATCGGAGGGAGGTTTACCAACGTTCCACGCCAACTCTGTGCTAGTTAGCCTCCGTTACACTTGCCATTGTCTGCAAGCCCACCTTGAGGTGATTAATTGTTAAACCTTTAAGTCAGTCACCGATCAGTAAATAACTGATCAGATTAACCATTACCTTCAAATAATGGCCACTGTTGCCATGTCTCTTTTCTGTCTGACCTCACCTCATGAACTGTTGACCTGCTTAGGCGCTCACACACGCGCGCACACACACGCACACACACACACACACACACACACACACACATTCACACTGGTAACTTTCCGCACACTTTCTTGTGAATATTGTATGTTTACAGGTCATATTTTCTGAAATAGCTCAGTTGTAAACAAGTGGGCTTATTCTTGAAGCTGGAAAACAGTGTGTCTTACAAGCATTGTAACAAGTTTAAAAAAATCTGACCAATAAATAATTACTTGCCCCTTGTACAAATGACTCAAAACAATTTTTACTTAAATTAAGATTTACTACATGTTTTTTACTTGAAACTAGAAAAATAGGCTTGCTTGGATTTCATTATTTGCAGTGTACTTCTGCTCTCTACTTCCTTCCTCTTTTTTCCACCCATGTCTGGATTGGCCATAAGGCATACAGGGCATTTACCCGGTGGACTGTTGATGACTGTAATTCCCCTCATGCCATCTACCTCGAAGTCAGATTTTAATATTAATTTTGGCTGTCTTGGTCAAAATAGCACGTAATTAGGGATGCACAGATACCACTTTTTTGAAAACCGATACAAGTATGAGTACATTAATGTGTGTACTTGCCGATACCGAGTACCGATACCTTTTACCACCAAAATACAATGAAAATAAATGCATGGCCTTGTTTTTTCCACCTGTGATATTTTTATTGTCCATTTCCATGTAGATTTAAATGTTAGTAAATGTATGAGGTGGCACTTTTTTCCATGCTGCTTTCAAGTCCACAGAACGTGACAAGATTTTGCATTGTTTTGTGTAATAGCGGTATCGTTCCTGGTATCGGCAAGTGCTTGACGAGTACGAATACGAGTACAATGAGCAGTATCGGGTGCCGATACCGATACCAGTATCGGTATCGGTGCATCCCTACACGTAATAGATTACTAAAACTGTTGTCATAGGCTCCATTGTCTCTCTCAAATCCTGGCGGACCAGTCTTAACTGAAAATGCCCGGCCCGCTTTTCCGTCCCAGTCCACCCCTGTTTCCACCCCACTTGAGCTATGTGACCTCTACCACTCCAGGTCTCCCGGCGGTCACCTTGCCGACAGCGCTGTCGTCGCGAGGACTCCCCATAGGCCTGCAGCTGATTGGCCGGCCGCTGCAGGACAGGAAGCTGCTGGCTGTGGCCCACTGGATGGAGCAGCGGCTGGGCTTCCCTCATATCCGTTTCCATGGCGACCACCAGGAGCAGGAGACCACCTCAACGACAGAAGAGAGAGAGGAGGGCACCACTGCAGTTGGTGCATGAGGAGAGAGAGAGAGAGAGAGAGAGAGAGAGAGAGTGGGTGTGTGAGAGAGAGAGAGAGAGAGAGAGAGAGAGAGAGAGAGAGAGAGAGAGAGAGAGAGAGAGAGAGAGAGAGAGAGAGAGAGAGAGATTGATTTACGTGTGGGAGTGCCAGTTTTGCCGGGTACAGCTTGAGCCCAGAGACTTGAAATAAGCTGAGACTCACAAGTACTCTCCCACATGGCTGATATTGCAGACAGATGCTGTGTGAAAGTGGAACAGTGGCCTATGCCAGTGATGGACGCACACACACGCGTGCGATAGCACACACGGACGCGCACACACACACACACACACACATGCACACAGACACACACGGGCGCACTTCACATCTAATAAATATTTATACCATCATGGGTTGTCTGTATTTTTTTCTGAGACTGCAGGAGAACCCTTCAGTCCATGGCTCTCATGTGTGCCTGTGTGTCTATTTGTGTGTCTCTGTGTGAGTTTATTTGTCCATGAGTGCAATACAGAAGCCTGTCCCGGATAAAAACAGTGTTCGAAGATAGATGTTTCTCTCAGCTCCCGAAAAGGCGAGATGAGATGAGATGAGATGAGATGAGATGAGATGAGATGAGATGATGAGCAACATCTCTGGTCAGGGAGAGATGACCTCATCATTCCACAAATGAGTAGAATGGGTTTGTGGTGCTGAAGGCAGCGCTCCCCTCTCTTGCGAAGCTGGTGTGAACTCGAGCCTTCTGGCCAACCAACATCTTTGCACATGGCTGCTAAGCCTCAGCCACCATCACCACCACCACCACGGTCACCCTAGCAACCAAGCGATGTGTTCCATTTCTTCATTTCTACCTCATGAGGAAGTCACACCCGGTCACGGTGATGATGATATCATGGGTGAGAGTTCGCACATATTTCTGACAGCAGCAAAGACAGGTTTCTGGAATCGACATTGTTTCTGTTTTTATTTGCGTCATTTTTATGTCATTTGCGTATGTTTGTTTCATCAGCCTCAGTGGTAGACAGTCACAGGCAAGATTTGCATTTAATTGGGTGGCTGGTGGTGACCAAGCATTAGAGCACTGACCAAAATGACCTCATTGTGCACTTTGCCTCATCTAGGTAGCCCAAAATGACACTTTGTCACAATGTGTGGTTTGAAGCCACTCATAGAGGTAAGCCATCACAACGAAGTCTGTCTTTCAGAAAAAAAAAATTGTACCTGCTTGGGCAGGGCTGGACTGGGCATAGGGCATATAGGTAATTTCCCTGGTCGACTGCTCACGATTTTGGCCTTTATGAAATGGTGTCAGTCCTCATGCAATTACAACAAACCTCTCCACATCAGATCTTAATATTAATTTTGGCTGTTGGGGGTTAAAATAACTGATATTAGATTTCTATGAATGTTGTCACAGGCTTCATTGTCTCTCTCAATGCCTGGCGGACTGATCTTGGCTGAAAATGCCCGCCCGTTTTTTTGTGTGTTTTTTTAAATCAATTTGTTATTGTGTTTTAAAACATCAAACAAAAAACACATACACAGCACATGAAATAGCAATGGACAACACACACACACACACACACACAGGCCTCATTCCCCATCTCACTCACCCCGTCCTACACATGAAACACAAAGAAAATGTTTCATGAAAGAAAAACAGCTAATTGATGAATAGATGCAAGAAGTAGAAGCAGAAGAAAAAGAAAGCAATAGGCCATCATCCCAACATTCTGCTAATAAAAGATGGCAATGAGTTAATGTTCTTACTCTGAGCGCCGTGCATACTGGCCACAGATCTCTCAAGTTTAGCCAGATCTATGACTGTATTAATCCATTGTTGATGTGACAAAGCATGGAGTGTTTTCCATCTTTGTGTGATAATTTTTTTTTTGCGTCTGTTAGAGCTACCAAACATCACCGCCAATGCATCAAAGAAATGTCTAGGATTATCGTTCAGTATCAAATTCCTTGGGGAGCAAGGGATGGTACTGTCCAGAATAGAGATCTTTTTAGAAACCATTTCCCAAAAAAATCGTACTCAGGGCAATCCCAGACCATATGTTCCTGTTGCTCTTAAGGAGCACAGCTCGCATGTGGGTGATGGTTTTCTTTTCATGCGAAGAGGAGTGGCATACAGTCTGTGGTAACACTTCCAAATAAGGGGCCATAATTAACAGTAAAGTAGCTACAACCTAATACTTGTGAAAGTGAAAGCCCATTGGGAAACTCCAACTCCCATTGTCATTGTGACACAGCACTCCACAGCACACAAGTGAACACTGCACACTGCACACAACGAAATTGCATTTTATGCCTCACCCGTGCAAGGGGGCAGCCCTCAGTGGCGCCCCATGGGGAGCAGTGCGGTGGGACGGTACCATGCTCAGGGTACCTCAGTCATGGAGGAGGATGGGGGAGAGCACTGGTTGATTACTCCCCCCACCAACCTGAGGGGTCGGGAGTCGAACCGGCAACCTCTGGGATGCAAGTCTGATGCCCTAACCGCTCACCCATGACATGATTGTATTAGGTTGTATATAAACTTGTAACACAAGGTAATAGTAATCTAATAGTTAAGTAACTGCTTACTAATGTTCAACATATGCATTAATTACAATTATATGTGTCTAATGTGGCGTTAAGTAATGATTATCAACCCTTACTTAAGTATTAGGTTATAGCTACTTTACTGTTAATTATGGCCCCTTATTTGTAAGTGTTACCAAGTCTGTGAATAAAGTTATAACAGTGTTTCCCACAGTTAGTCAAGGTGGTGGGGCGTAAGCAACTTCAGAAATTACATACACAACGTGAAATCTTAATCTTTTCAGGGGACTTAGTCAAGGTGGTAGGTGTCTCTTGTCAAGGTGGCCGTCTCAGCAATAAAGTGCTCTGATGACCCTGATGAATCATCTGATGTTTTTTTCAACTCAGTCCAGCTCTTTAGCTGGGTAAGAGTGTAGTATGCTTAAAATAATTCACTGAATCTCAAATCACCAATGGGTAAATATAATTTTCAGTTGAGTTTAAATGCATCTTTCGAATCTGTGGTCACTGCATGGTCCCTGCCTTAGCCTTATGTTGAAAACTTTGACAAATAAAATGCATCAGTAGGCCTATATCAAATGAAAGCGTGCTTTGTGAGAGACCAACACAACACACTATATTGTAAGCCAAGATCTGACGCACGATGTGGTTCCTGATATCAACGGACCGAATCAAACTTCATGGAATGACAGGAACAGGGGCGTAGCAGCCAATTGTGGGCCCTATGTACAATCAGCTCCAATGGACCCCCACAGCCGTACGTATATCTACTTAAAACGGACTGTGTGCTGTATGGGCCCCCACTATACATGGGGCCCTGTTGACTCAGTCACACTTTACCCCCCTGGACAGGAAACCACGATGACACATCAAGCATGACAAGGCCTGGTACCAACAATGACGGGTGACTTTGTTCCTGTAACTCAAACAAAATCTGCTGAACACTGGTCCATGTTGTGAAGACTGGCACGTAATCAAAGTCTCCAAAATATCTCAAAATAAAACAGGGTGTGGCCAGGTGTGAGATGTGTGGTTACATTTCTGAAGAACTCAACGTGGACTCGTTTTTACAAGCAAGCAGGAAATTGCAGAACTCACTGGATGTGTTTGAGCAAGTTATTTTTTCACTGATGTCAACAGCGTTCTTCCTGTGCACGTCAGAAGGTCTGAATGCTGATGAAAATTATGGAGAAGGTTAAAAGTTTAAACTTGTTGAAATGCACTCATGCCATATATGGGCAGTTGTCTATCAGGGGTTCCAGGTTCGAGTCTGGGGCATATGACAACGCCACCCCTATCTCTCTCACAAATTTGATCTTTACATGAAAGTTTTCTGAGTAATAAACAAATATTTTCTGGTATGGTTCAAGTAGAGTCATTTCTGCAGCTAAAAATGGCTTTTTTTGGAAATTCAAAATGGCGGACCATGGAGAAGATCCCCTTTTCATGTATGAAAAGTGCAATTTTCCCAGTCATAATGAATACTTAGAATTTGATGGTGGTGGTGAGTATTAATGAAAAAGGTAACATTAGTGAATGCAGCAGCATGGATTCTGGAAATAAACAACTAAAAATCTCACACGGTGTCCCTTTAAACTGCTTTATTTGCCCTAGTTCATACTATTTATCTGATGAGCCCACTACTGCAGTACTGTATCTATACATTTTATTTTCTATAATATATGTCCATC
>NC_085875.1:21420246-21465246 GCF_034702125.1 Engraulis encrasicolus
GCACGCACAAACACACATGCACACCAGTGGCGTGCACAGACATTTTGGGGTGGGGGGTGGGGGGCACATGAAACTTCCTTTTTGGGCTAAAGAGGTTATATTATTATATTGTATTATATATTTTTAGAATATACATTATTATATACATTATTATAATACATATGATTATATTATATTATATTATATTATATTATATTATGTTATATTATATTATATTATATTATATTATATTATATTATATTATATTATATTATATTGAACAGAGTACACTGTGAAAAAAAACAAGTTCAAAAGGGCAGTTTTTGTCCAGTAAGGTAAGGGCAGGTGCTTTAGCACAACCTCATCCCTATCTGTGCATGCCTATGACACACATGTGCACGCACGCACACATGCACACACTCACACATACACGCATGCACACACTCACCAACCTTTCACATCATTCACCAACTTAGACCCCACATCCTTGCAGATGTACAAATCTGTCACTGATTCGTGACAGTTCTATCCTCGTATGCTGAAAACAATGACCTCTCTTTATAGGGTCAGAGAAACATTGTGTTTACAGTTTTTTCTGTTCGCTAAAGCACATTTTTTGTAACCTTTGGCTGCTTTTGCTGAACTCCTCACACAGATGCACAAACCTATAACCAAATCAGCCAAACTGATAGCACAAAAACGGATTAGCACTCAGTTTGTAATGTTATAAAACACACTTTGCAGAACTGTAAACACAACTCACTGCTTTGCACACAATTTGCAAAATATGAACACACTCCTAGAAAAAATATACACACACGTGGATATTTTGTACACAATACCAATTATTACACAACATGTGACAGGGGAAAACACCTTTAGATAATCTCTTCACTTTGCGACCGGCATACTGTATAAATAAGACACAGGTAAGCTTTCTGTGTAGAAAATAATGGAAGGAGAAAGAAACACCTGAAGAATGAGGATCAGAGGAGGGTGAGGAAAGAGACAAAGGAGACAAAGGCACATACACATAATCACAGATGACACATTCGTTGATCATGTCATCAACCATGGCATGAGCTACAGTACAGGAAAGCTGGTGAAAGGATTCAACCCCAAGGTGCGTGTGCGTGTGTGTGTGTGTGTGTGTGTGTGTGTGTGTGTGTGTGTGTGTGTGTGTGTGTGTGTGTGTGTGTGTGTGTGTGTGTGTGTGTGTGTGTGTGTGTGTGTGTGTGTGTGTGTGTCTGCGCGCGTGTGTGTGATGTATTTCAACAGAGCATGCCTTATGCAACATTGACTTGTGTAACTGTACATCGGCACTGCCATCGAAGCTGCTAATGCCTTAAAGTACAGAGAGAAAGGTAGAGGGAAAGAAAGAAAGAAAGAAAGAAAGAAAGAAAGAAAGAAAGAAAGAAAGAAAGAAAGAAAGAAAGAAAGAAAGAAAGAAAGAAAGAAAGAAAGAAAGAAAGAAAGAAACACACACACAAACAAACAAAGAAGTGTGGAGGGAATGAGAATGAGTGAGCGATAGTAACAGATGATAATACAGTAGGCCTATCTTGACTTGCTGTTGAAAACAAACTTTAATACACCTTAACCCTATCAGTATCACCCAACACCCACAAACCACAAACCACAAACCACAAGCCACTCCACAAGTCTATTAATGACACTTGCTATTGATACTCAAACACGTCCACACAACAAGAAGACGAATGCTCTCTCTGTCTCTGTCTCTCTCTCACTCTCTCTCTCCCCACTCAACATACCACGACCCCTTTTGCATGCAAGAACCTCAGTTTGGGCGGATTAACAGGGATGGTGGGGGAGAGAGAGAGAGAGAGAGAGAGAGAGAGAGAGAGAGATCTGGATCCACAACCAGCCGCAAAATGCCACAGGGAAATGACACACACGTAAGACACACGGGTTATCTGCGGACCTCGGTATGCTGCGTTCGTGTACGTGTATGCTGTGTGCATGTGTGCGTATGCTACACGTACGTGCATGTGTGTGTGTTTGCTGCATGTGTGTGTGTGTGTGTGTGTGTGTGTGTGTGTGTGTGTGTGTGTGTGTGTGTGTGTGTGTGTGTGTGTGTGTGTGTGTGTGTGTGTGTGTGTGTGTGTGTTTGTGTGTATGTGTGTGTGTGTGTGTGTGTGTGTGTGTGTGTGTGTGTGTGTGTGTGTGTGTGTGTGTGTGTGTGTGTGTGTGTGTGTGTGTGTGTGTGTGTGTGTGTGTGTGTGCATATGTGGGACATGTGTGCATGTGTGTGTGGTAAACAATAACAGATAGACAGATATGTCATCTGAAGGCATCAAGTTACTATGACAGCAGTCTGATGAAGGTTCACTTTGCATTTGGGAACACTTTCATCAGATCAGATATTATTACATAAAATGAGTGTATCTAAGTTGAAAGATTGCGCGCACACACGCACACACACACACACACACACACACACACACACACACACACACACACACACACACACACACACACACACACACACACACACACACCACACACACACACACACACACACACACACACACATACACACACACACACAATGGCGACACACTCTCACACAAACACACACACACACACACACACACACACACACACACACACACACACACACACACACACACACACACACACACACACACACACACACACACACACACACACACACACACACACACACACAGAATGGCGGCACTGGCACTTAGCTCAGCTCGTTCTGTATGGACTCTCCATGAGCTGCCTGTTCCCCAGCAACCCACTCTGGCCACGGCGACAGGGGAGAAATAGGGCCCGGGCACTTTTGGCTTAAAGGGGCCCCTCATAATTAGCGGTGCAGAACTGACTTACCGGTGGGCCCTGCACCCTCGTGGGCCCCTATTTTCAGAAATGTTCCAAAAAAATGTTAACATTTAGATAGGGCCCCACAGGGGTGCGGGGGCCAACAGGAAATGCCCGCTATGCCAGGTGGTCAGTCCAGCCCTGCTGGCCATGGCGACGCGGCAGGCGGGGCGGGGCGGGAGGAGACACAGACACTAGCCCATCATGCGGGGCTATCAGCTATGTCTCTATGTCGCCATGGTGACCTACTGCCGACTAGCTCGATGCTCGCCCTCCACAACAACAAAGCTGAATAATAATGCCAACACCCACGGGTTGAAGCTGAGTCCGTGTTAAAACGAATTACACCCCCCACCCCACCCACCAACCCACACACACAAAAAAAGAAAAAGTTGATTACTTCATGTACAGAGTATTTTTAGCAGGCAAGACTCGGATGGAATATTTGATGGACAGAGGCATAATGCCACACGCACACACACACACACCCACACACACACACACATGCTGTACACCAACAATTTCAGCACTGTACAGCAGCTGATTATTGGACACACACACACACACACACACACACACACACACACACACACACACACACACACACACACACACACACACACACACACACACACACACACACACACACACACACACACACACACACACACACACACACACACACAGCAGCAGCTGATTATCCTCTGCCACAAGATCCACATCGTACTGTACACGTCCACAGCGGGTGGCACTCTTCCAGCAGCCAGCCCCAAATTAGGCACTCTCCCACGGGGAATCAGGCCACTTGGTCATCCCCGCGCCATGGATAACGAGCTGGTGAGTGAGCAAGTGAGCTGGAGGTATTACAGCTAAACAAGGGTGCATTTCTGGGAAGCGTAGTTGTTAGCAGTTAGCAACTTTGGTAGTTGCCAATGGGAAATTGCTTCGCAACCAACAAAGCTAACATAGTTAGCAACTACGCTTTCCAGAAATGCACCCCAGTGTTCAAAAATGGACGCTCTTATTTGCACCATAATTTTGTCTTCTAAGACAAACGCTGGTTTTGGCATTATTATCTAAGACAAAATTGAGACAAAATGATGGTGCAACTAAGCGTACACCTGCAAGTGTGGTTGTATTTACACCATAACTTTGTCTTCTCTATATGATCAATAATGTGGAAAAAACATGATAGCCTATACGATTTTTCATTCAGTTGCCTTACGTAAAGCAACCATTTGGTTCAATTTTGAGGTTTTGGTATGATGGTTCAATATTTTCCATCTGGCAACACTGCAACTGCAGGGGATGGAAGGGATGGGGGCCGCAGCAGGGGTGGTGGTGGTGGTGGTGATGTGGTAGGCACATCTTCTTGGGGGATCTTCGTTAGATGGATTGGCTCGTCATTCATTATGAAGATGTGACTATCTCTCTCTCTCTTTTGTGCTTCTGTGTCGTTCCATCCCTCTGTCTCTGTCTGTATCTCAGTGTGTCTCTGTGTCTCTGTATTTGCCCCCCTCTCTCTGTTCTCCCACCTTTCTCCTTTTTTAGACACAAGAGACCACATGCTATGCTGAGAGCCACATTTCTCGCGTATACCTCCTGATGAGAGAGATGACAGCATGTCCATCCTCAAACTGCTGCAGAGGACACCACACAGACTTGCTTCTTTCTTCTTGCTCTTTGCATTTCATCTGAATTTCTGCAGCGCATGGGACCTCCTCCATGTCATCAAATCTCCCCTGATTGGCATTCATCTAGCTGACGTGAATTGCGTGTGCAGGCCACATTTTTTTTGAGGCAGTTCCCTCGCTGCTTAAAGTAGGAAGCAGTGTTTTTTATGTCTTGGGAAGTCACGTTAGATAGTTCTGTCCACCTTGCTTGCCAGACATTCAACCACACCTTTCTAAGACCAAGCAGATGTCGTCATTGTGATCACGCAAATAACTGCTTCACATGACTGTGTTGTTGAATGATCACCTGGTTGAATTGGACAGGTAAAACAACAAGGTCATTTGGGATATGTGCCTCTGGATTGTAACTAATGAATCCATTACCCATCACTGCTTATAGGTTCCTCTGGTGCTGAGGGGCTTGCAGGTTCCCCAGTGCAGAGCTTAAAGGAACAGTCCATTATTTCAGGAAATTGCTCATGTTTAAGCATATGATTAGCTCATATAGTCTCTCTGTGTTTACATTGCCTAGTTTAACAGTTAATTAATTAATTAATTAATTAATTAGTAATGGAAGTCTGTGGAACCAAACAAAATATCATCAAATGTATTAACTTCTTTCAAACTAGTGCAAAACTCACCAGAGTGCAAAACGACTATTCAATTCTGTCCATTGATCACTTTTGACGCTAATGGTTCTATCTACTTCCAGATTATGCTAAATTATGCTAATAATTCTAATACCAACAAATCTAAGTATTGAACACACTGTTAAAGTTAAACACATATTCATGTTAAATACTTGAAAAAACTGCTAATATGTGAAAATCTAAAAAAGGGTGAACTGTTCCTTTAACCAAATGGCGTATAATCAGCAACAAGACACTCTCAGATTCAATGGCTGATAACACTCTCCTCATATAGACAAGAGGGTCTTTTGAGAGTCTTTAAAACGACACACATTACACGACACTTACTGTATAACAACAACAGAGCATTTATGGGGCAACAGACTTGTGTTTGAGACATGGCTGTCTTCCCTCAGACAATAAAGATTAATCACAACAGACACTTCACGCATAGCCAACAGACTCTCCTCAGATGTGGCAGACGTCTTTGAGGCAGAACAGACTCAATAGGGCGGCTTCGTATCAAAGGAGGCTGAGAGCAGCAGGTTATTTCTGGGTTAATGTAATTGCCTATCAGAAAATCACAGGTAATTGTGTTCATCCCATTGGACTGAAACCGAACACCATGAGTCATGGAAAAGACACATCAGTTTGGACACGCTGTACATGTATTTTGTTTTATTTTTAGTTTGTCCTTGTCATGTTTTTGTGCTTATGAATTGCAGGTGCACCCTTCGTCCTTACATAGGCCTACTTTATATTTACAGAGATCTACATTGTTAGACGTTAATACAAATACAATCTAGATTAAATGTCAACCATTGCATCCATTTACAGTTTTACTGTAACAAAAGAACGCAGTATTAGAAAACCCATTTTAAACAACCAAAAGACTCGCTGATTGCTGATTCTTCTGTGGAAATTATACGTTTGTTCAAAATTCTGCACCTCACACAGATACAAGGTGATTTTTGTAAAACATTTTTTTGAGAGAACATGAGCTTAAACCCTCCTCTGTTTTCTTGAAGAGAGGCTTGGTGAAAACAGGTGAGCATGTCTTGCCTTTCTCTTTCTGCCTTCACTTTTTCTTTCCCAGTCGCCATGACAACCCAAGCAGATCATGTAATCAGAAACCCAGTGTGCTAGTTGGGGGCTCCGACAGAATGCTGCTGTGTGTGTGTGTGAGAGAGAGAGAGAGAGAGACAGAGACAGAGACAGAGAAAGAGGGAGACGACAGAGAGAGAGATAGAGAGAGAGAGAGAGAGAGAGAGAGACAGAGACAGAGACAGAGAAAGAGGGAGACGACAGAGAGAGAGATAGAGAGAGAGAGGGAGAGAGAGAGAGAGAGAGAGATAGAGAGAGAGAGGGAGAGTTTGCGACTGGAGATTGGTATGTCTTATGTGGCTGGTGAAGTGGGGTCTCTCCTGAATCATCGAAGTACCTTATAGGGATGTGACCCTTGCAAACACCCCACACACACACCCACACATTTCCTGCTTTACTGACCATTTGTGTGCGTGCGTTCGTGTTTCAGACAGAGAGAGAGAGAGAGAGAGAGAGAGAGAGAGAGAGAGAGAGAGAGAGAGAGAGAGAGAGAGAGAGAGAGAGAGAGAGAGAGAGAGAGAGAGAAAGTGCGTGTGTGTGTGTGTGTGTGTGTGTGTGTGTGTGTGTGTGTGTGTGTGTGTGTGTGTGTGTGTGTGTGTGTGTGTGTGTGTGTGTGTGTGTGTGTGTGAGTGTGTGTGTGTGTGTGTGTGTGTGTGTGTGTGTGTGTGTTGTATGTGTTGTACTGTATCATCTGTATTGGCTTGTACACATTATGCATTGAACAAAATCAAAATCTGAAGCAAAGTCACGAGTCAAAGTCATTTATTTTAGAAAACAGACTAAAATTGTTCATACACACACTTACGTAATACATGCATTTCACAGATTCCCATAGTTGCCTGCACATATTCTATTGCAGCTTGCTGTTTCACCTGCCCATTCATGTTCCACATACCAAATTTCATGTTCAACTCTAGATTTGGCCCCCGGGCCAGAGTTTGAAATCCCTTGGAGTGTAGTTTGTCCTCCTAAGTGTGGAGTATGCAAAAATGTATTGGGTCCAGTGGTGTAGTCTACTTTTTTATGGTGGGTATACTGTATATTTGAGCATTTTTTGAAGTGGGTATACTGTATATATTTGTGCTATTCAAAACAATGGATCAATCAATCTTAAGTGGGTATACTGAAATCCCTGAAATTTAGAAGTGGGTATACTCTGTATACCCGCATTCTACGTAGACTACACCACTGATTGGGTCCTAACTTGGGGTGTCAGCAAAACCCATAGCAATATGTACTGACAGCACCACTGTATAGTATTTGGTCTAAACTAATCCTCTGTTCTGTTTGTCTGTTTGTGTTTTTTTAAGCAGAGGGTATAATCATATGCTGCACAGTGCCTGCTGTTATTAGCTGCGGGTGTTTGCAGTTTCTCAGTAGGGGGGGGTTTGAGGTGGCTTGATAACAGCGGTTGGTTGTTGCCAGGGAGCATTATCAACTGAATAATGCATTGCTAAAGCTCCTAGGTCCCTAGCATCGGTTTGATGTCACGATTATGCCACAGGTGTTGTTGCATTTATTCACGCTGGGCTGTAAATCAAATCATCCTCTTCCTGGACAGCTTGTTCTGACGTGACCTTTGGATCTTTCGATTTGATTGTGCGGTGCGCTTATGTAAAAGGTGCATACGAGTGCAAATATTTTGTATATGTCTTCATTAGGATAGGATAGGATAGGATGAGCCTTTATTGTCTCTTCTAGAGAGAAATTTGGTATGGGCACAGAGAGTCTAAGCGTTTACACAGAACACATATCAACACATTAGACAAACACAAAAAACACACTTAACATGCAGGACTGAACCACAAAACATGTAAACATGTAGCCTACATCCAAACATGCACATATACACACAATTATATCATACCATGACTCTTTCAACCCCCCCCCCCCCACACACACACACACACACACACACACACACCTCACACACACACTCCCCAATTCAATAGACCTAGAACATTTACACAAAAAAAATAAATAAATAAATAATCCTGAGTATACAACCTTAGCAGCGTGGAACTAGGAAGACCCAGCCTACCCCCCCCCCCCCACACACACACACACACACACCCCACACACACACACACACCTACCTACTATTGAGCAATCTAATAGACCAAGGAACCACTGAAAATTTAAACCTGTTTGTCTTGCAATTAGGTAGCCTATATCTTCTACCTGATGGTAACAGTTCATATTCACCATGCAAGATATGCTCCTGGTCCTCTGCGATTGTCTGTCCCTGCCTCATCACTGATTCATCAAATAAAACCTGAAGTGATGTGGGAGGGGGCATGCCCATAATTTTCCCTGCTCTTTTTATGAGGGTTTGTAGTTGGGCCTTCAATTTAACAGACAAGTTCCCAAACCATACTGTGATGCCATATCTAATAATGGATTCAATTGATGCTCTGTAAAAAGCCATCATTATGTCTTTGTCGATCCCAAACACTCTCAGCCTTCTCAAAAAATGAAGACGCTGACTGATCCTTGAACATAAAAACTCTTAGTCTCTTTAATGGTATTATTGCTATAACAGCTAAGGCAGCATTATTAGACAGCAATGGGACATCAGGGTGCTGATCACACGTATGCATATATACAGTACGTATCACGTATAAACACTGTGGATAAAAATGAAAACTCCTCTGTGACAGCTGTGTTTTAGCCGCTTAAAGGTGCACAGTATAGGATGGTGGCCAGAATATGTATTGCAACTGCTCAGTGAAACTGTGCTGTCTACTGCCAAATGATCTTTTCATGAATATTTACTAAATAATGAACAAAGATTTAAACTAGCGCCAAAGGGTTTTTGAGGGATAAAACCAGTCTTTTATTTGCCGACAAGCTTTAGTGCCTTCATAAGTGTCACGAAGGTGAAAAACAGCTGAAGAAAGAAAAATATCCACATACTGTACCATAGAAGCTCCTTTGGCTGTGATTTCAATGGTGAAAACTGGCACAGTTTTCCCCTTCATCCATTCCATCAGCCCTGCAATACATTTGTGACCTCTGCCAAGCTGGAATGCAGCGACTAACAGCACTCTTCAGCATTCAATGGCCTCCTCCCTTTCACCTTATCTACACCCGGTGTTGTTGTGTTGCCGTGAACCCGTGGCCTTTCTCTTACAATGATGATGTGCCGTTCCACACCTCCCCCGAGCAGAGGAAGAGGAGAGCAGAGGAAACTAATTGTCCTTCGCTCTCAAAAGAGAAGGGAGAGAGAGAGGAGAGGCATCCCTGATTGCTTGTATACACACACACACACACCCATCCACGTACACAGACAGACACGGACAGACGCTCGCTCACGCGCGCATGCACACACACACACACACACACACACACACACACACACACACACACACACACACACACACACACACACACACACACACACACACACACACACACACACACGGACAGGCGTACACACACACACACACACACACACACACACACACACACACACACACACACACACACACACACACACACACACACACACACAACACACACACACACACACACACACACACACACACACACACACACACACACACACACACACACACAGACACACACACACACACACACACACACACACACACACACACACACACACACACACACACACACACACACACACACACACACCGAAACTCAAACAGCATTTTTTGGGTGAAGTGGAGTGTGTGTGTGTGTGTGTGTGTGTGTGTGTGTGTGTGTGTGTGTGTGTGTGTGTGTGTGTGTGTGTGTGTGTGTGTGTGTGTGTGTGTGTGTGTGTGTGTGTGTGTGTGTGTGTGTGTGTGTATTGACCTGGATAGAGTGGTAGAATTACAGGAATGCCATGGACTGCTCCTGCTCCTACTCTGCTCCGGCCCCAAAATGAGAGGGGGATGGCGGGATGTGTTGGAGTGGGGGGTGGGGGTGCAGCTGGATGGTTTCAAGGGGGTGTTTGGAGCGAGGATAGGATAAGAGGATAGGATGGGAGGATGATGAGACCCACACTAAAGGAGGTAGAGAGCAGATGGGAGGAACCACAGAGATAAGGAGGATAAAGAGGGAAAATGAGGAGGAGAGCGGCTCTGCAGGTGAACAGCCTGTCTGCTGCGTCAGAAACAATGGCAGCTATTTACAACCAAGGACCTTGAGCTGGGGAGAGAGAGAGAGAGAGAGAGAGAGAGAGAGAGAGAGAGAGAGAGAGAGAGAGAGAGAGAGAGAGAGAGAAGAGAGAGAGAGAGAGAGAGACAGAGAGAGAGAGAGAGAGAGAGAACGAGAGAGAGAGAGAAAGTGTGTGTGTGTGTGTGTGTGACTGTGTGTGTGACTGTGTGTGTGTGTGTGTGTGTGTGTGTGTGTGTGTGTGTGTGTGTGTGTCTGTGTGTGTGTGTGTGTGTGTCTGTGTCTGTGTGTGTGTGTCCATCCACATATTTTCAGAGTTGCACAGTCTGGAAAACTTCCAGTAGTCTGAGAGCACAAAATTCTTTCTCTTCACTTGAGTCTTCAAAAACGTTCTTTTCCTTAAAAATTCATAATAAATAAAGAATACCGTATCATCTTTTTTATATGTGTGAAAAGAATAAACTGAGTTCACAAACTAACGCTTCCTGCCACATCTAGTTTATGGCTACAGTCCATTATCCTAACTCCTGTCCTCCCTTGTGCTTATGGCCTCCTGATGACGTTGCAAGGTGACGACAGACGTCTAATTCAATAACTCGCAAAAGCACAAATAAAAAGACATTTTCTCATTTGCAATTGGGATGTTAAATGGCGAAAAGTCTCCTAAAAGTTGTTGTATCAAGGTAAACAGCGGGGAAACGTCACTGTCCTCTCCATGGAGGCAGGGCATCAGCAAAGCAAAAGGCCACAACCACAGGTTAAGGACAGGAATTAGGATAATGGAATGGACCCTAGGTGAACCTGTTCCAAGACCCCGTCTCTATTTAAAAGGGATGATCGCGCTAACCAATTAGCATGTGAAGTTTCCTCCTTTGTTTTCCCCTGTCTCCTGTTTTATTTTCGCTTGTGTGTGTGTGTGTGTGTGTGTGTGTGTGTGTGTGTGTGTGTGTGTGTGTGTATTTTGTTTCAACAAGGACACATGCTGAGGTTCTACTGCAGAGTGCAGATCGAGGGTAAACCTTTTTTCATGTGCCGCCATATGTAGGCCTACTATGAATCGTGTTTTAAAAAGGGCAAATATGAATAAAACATTACAAGTTTCTGACTGCAAATTATACAGCACTTCACATTTCACACATGGGACCTTTTAGACACCTAGCCGTAACCATGCAAACAAAAGGCCTCTTTCCAGTCCCCTGAAGGCTTGGACTGGTCATCTGGCATGCAGGGCATTTCCCCTGCCCTATTCCCCTAGTGCTGCAGAAGAGACAGGGCCCCAGCTACAGTGGGTGTTTGATATTGCATGCAAATGGATAGGGTCAAAGATATAAGCAAATCTACAAAAAGCAAATTAGAGCTGATGGACCACTGATAAGGAGCAAGTGAAATGACCTCATTGAAACTCTATGGAAATAGTTTGGGAAGTGGTCAATCATCCTGCAAGGACACATAAAGGCCTTATGGAAAAATCTCAACTTTCTCTAGTGTCATGTTGACAGGGCTCAATTTCAGCTGCCGTACTTTAAATTTGTCCCCTCAACAAATCCCATTTTTTCCTAGGCGCAGTAACGAAAAAATGCTAAGTATTAGGATTGGTTTAAATGTGGAATGAATGATTTGTCAAATATGAAGTGCTATTCACGTTTTGCCACATGGGTTAGTTGGACAGAATATAAAAAGCAAAAAGCTCGACAGGCAAATCTGCTACTGGGAAAATGCGACTCCACCCAAACTCGGACTGACACCGTAGCGCACAGGGGTTTGTGTCGACTGGGCTGGCACGTTCATTTCTCGTACGCGCAGATTTGTAGAGTCCCAGCTATTGCTCCAGAAGACGCAAATACAGTCCCCCCGAAAAGCCTAAACACAAATCACACTAGTGTCATACCAGCAACATAACAAAAGCGAAAATAGGATTGGGAGTTTTATTTTGTCGACAAAGCACATTACAATCAAGAACGCAATACAATGATATTAAGGTTGCCAATTTTATCAAACTTAAGCATTACAAACGTTTAAAACACTTTCCACTTTTATAAAACAATTATACAGGCTCCAGGTCGCATTCACTGCAACCTGTAGGATTTCGAAGCCAATAGCCATTCAGCGGCGATGACCGCTGTCTTGCAAATGATGAGCGCAAGACTTAGAAAAACACAAGATGCCTCCACAAACATGTTTGATATCCTGGGCACTTGTGAATTTAAGGGCTTAAACGTTATTAATGTCCATTACAAACACAGGTACAACAGTGGCGTGAAGTGAACAAGAATAAATTGTGCCAAAGAGCTAAGTTTTGTACATCCTCGTTGCGCGCGAGTCTCCAACTGCGTAAAAAGGATTTTGAAGCGCGGTGCTTGCGCCGTCTCTCCAATGCACAGGGCGAGATTTGTGAACGCCATGGATTCCATAGAAAAAAAAACAAGTGCACCTTCCGTGGACTTAAGCCCACCCGTGTAGTTTCCCGCATCCTCGGCTTGTGCACACAAGCGTCATCCCTTAACGCAAAAGGAGACGGCGATTTCCGAGAATTTAAAAAAAGTATGCTCTTTGGAGGTCCACAGTCTTTGCCGCGCATCCGTCACAGTCTTGGTGGTCTGAGTTTTATTTCTACATCCTTTTAGCAGCGGCCATGCAGAAGAACGCCGACAATGGACACTGGAAGGATCAGGCTCAGTGCGGTAGACTGGGGCGCAAAACCTGCTCCGGTGGCCGTGGAGTTGCCAACGCTGCCACTTGAAGCGTCGGTTACGGGAGTCGATCCGTTAGCCGTGGCAGGCGCCGTACTGTTATCCACGTTGGCCATGGCTGTGGTGGAATTATTCTGGGCATCCACCTGTTGAGAGGCGGACAGAAAGACCACGTCAACTGTTATGAAACGGTTCAACATCCTTTTAAGATTATAGGCTACAATGTCATCCCAACGCAGTAGAACTAGGCTACTGCCACGACTGGCAAGTTCAAGAAATGGGTTGTCTATCGATCAAGTAGGTTATCGACCCCACCCTTTTAGACAATAAAAAGACAGAAAAAACAAGACATGGCATGCATGTAAGGATCCTAAGTTGAGAAATCACAACGACTAGTACCAACAAATGAAGAGAATGTTCTGGACCAAAGAAATGCACACAAAATGTGTAGGCCTACTTTATAATCGGAATCCAGGTGACAAATGACATCAAAAACTTTTTAAGGTTTAAATTTTTTTCCTACCGGTCTCGAAATGTGAACGGCCAGGAGCAGGAGTCCAAGGACAGTTACCACAATTTTCGTCATTTTGAGCAGATATGTTTAACCCCCAGCTCCCAAACTTCACGGTGATGCTGAACCCAAAATGCATTATACTAATGAGACGCACATGATTTATACCCCAGTAAAGTCTGACGTATGAGCAGGAGTAGGCGTCCTCCATTCGAAACACCTGCCCAAATCTTCAGCCATTTCTGTGGAGCTTTACGCACATCGAATGTTTATCGCGCCCTCTGTCGTGAGCACAGTGTCATAGCCGCTGGTATGTCACAGCAAAAGGCGTTTGTGCTTATTGGCCCTTATCAGCACCCGTTTTGGGTTCATCGCATGTCTTCCGGAAGAAACAGTGCGAGAAGGACACAGCCCAATACAAGAAACAGAATAATTGTATATTCAAAAGGTTTGTTTGAGCAGACATTGCAAACAGTGTGAAGTTATATTGTTGCCTATTCCTCCATGTTGCTCCGCCGGATATCGGCTGTGAGCCAGTGCCTTGCACGGCTGGGAAGCAAGAGAGCCTCATTCCTTCACCCTGCGCTCTCCTTTACCACGACTCGCTGTCAACATGTCAGTAACACGGGGGATTCAGCACAACCTGCCGCTGCTCCAGCCCCTGGGCAGTATCGGGACACTGTGCTTCTGCCACGGTCAGATTTCCCAATGAAGTTAACCGGGCAGAAGATCCTGGACAGAGAGCTGCAGATTCAGCAGGTAGCTATGCGTCTGTGCTGTGCTAAGTGTCAGTTGTGTGTTGTTTGTTGCCAACCATCGCCAAGACTCAAGTGTGTCCCAAGTTATGGGAGTGCCAGTAGCATAGCTACCCGTGCAAGGACTTAATCCATAGTTAGGCCAACTTGAACGGGACCTTTGGATCCTTCAAATTAAGTTTCAGCTGATTGAAATATTTTGTTGAACTGTTTCAGGACTGTGGATTTGCTCAGCTGTACACCTGGCAGAGGGAGAGGAAAGCCAAAAAAGAATTTTGTCTGCATGATGGCCCGCCCTACGCCAACGGAGACCCGCATGTTGGACATGCGCTCAACAAGGTCAGTCAGGTTTGCTGGAGACATGCTCTCATCACTGCTACCCAAGTCTGCCTTCCTTCTCGCATCCAGTCCCTTTCCAGGGCCGGTTCTGGCTTATTTGGTGCCCTAGGCGAGTTTGATTCCTCCCCCCCCCCCCCCCCCCCCCCTACCTTTGAAAGACAAAAAAAATCTTTCTTATACCTCACAGAACACAAGACTAATATCCTTAGTAAGCTTAACTAAATAGCATCAAGAACAATAACCGTTTTTCATCAAATGGATTTGTGGTTCTTTTTGACAGGCGACCAACACATCAGATTGAGTCGCATGAAAGTAGCTTCACTGTGTGGTGTGTTGGATGTGATGGTGGTGGGGCCCCCAACCCCAGATGAGAGGGAGGTTATCAATGTGTTTGAATTGTAACGTGAAATTGAAATGCCAGGAGAGTGATACAGTACATTTGCATGTAAAATGCATGTGTAGACAATAAGCCTACCAAGGAGGTCTGCATTGATCTACACTATCTACAGCATCACAAAGCATGGCAGCATAACAATTTTAATAAGCTACACATTTGTGCTGTCTTCCAAACCAATTTCATTTCTGGACTGGAAATAGTGGTGCATTTGTGAGTAGGAGAATGAGAAGGGGGCTATCTATGTGTTTGGAGGGACAGGGTGAGAGAAAGGGAGAAGAGCTGTCACGCTATTGAATTTCATAATATACAAAATATAGTAAATAGCCTCACTTGTCTGCTGTGCATGGTTCTGTTACATGATTAATGTAGGCTATGTCATTCTGGTCTGGAAATTAATGTTTTTTTAAGCTTACAACAAGCAGGTAATTCATGTGGATAGAAGGAGATATGGCAGCTAAAATTGTTTTAAACATTGCACCAGTCTTACTTTACATTGCTTGTCAACCTAAGCAAGTATTATGATATCAGGTGGGTGTTAGTGAGTAGTGAGTAGGCTACTAACAGCTACTTTACTGGATTTCATTGCTTGGCATACTTGGCTAATGTTAGCATGCTAATAAGCGATTTCTCTGATCAAAAACAAAGCTCTTTTTCTCTCTAATTCCAAATAGTAACCTCATAACTATTAGGCTTTCCATAATCACAAACGGTTGCTGATTAAATCACATAGTTCCAAAACACCCTCTGAAACTCCTGCATCATGCAATGAGTGGTTTAATGAGAACATAATAATCTCCATCCAGCAGAGCAGCACTACTGTTTGCGCTTGCCCCCTCTGTCTCTCGAGTGAGTCTCCAAATTCAAAATAGACCGCACGCTATCACTCGTCCCGCCCCCTTTCTCAGAACTGTCTGTTTATTGGTTCACAGACTTCCCAGAGACAGTTGGAAGAGATATTACTATTGGCTGAGGGGCGCTTTGCCGTGAGGAGCGCTTTCGCCACTCTTTGTTGATTGCGACTTCATAAAAAAACTTCATATCGCAAAATTACGCATAGGAGAGCGCCATTTCGGCGCCCCTTCTTCACATGGCGCTCTAGGCGACCGCCTAGCCGGCCTATGCTAAAAACCGGCCCTGTCCCTTTCTCTATGTGGCTAGGCGGCTCTTTGTATTTTGCACCATGGCTAATTGGCAGGCATGCTCAAAGTGCAAATGTGTAAAAATAAAAGCCATTCCCAGGATTGATGGAGCTGCTGGAGCCAGTATCTCTTAGTAATTATATGACCTATAGATATGTGGACTCAGCAGGATTACCATGGTCTATACAGCCACATTACATTTTGAAGGTGAGCTATTGTTTGTACCACCTAACTCCACCCCGTCATCACACCGTATGTGCTGTGTTTGTCTGCATGTAGATCTTGAAGGACATCCGCAACCGCTTCGAGGTGATGCGAGGGCGGCAGGTGCACTACATGCCTGGCTGGGACTGCCACGGCCTGCCCATCGAGCTGAAGGCCCTGGGGGAGCTGGGCACCAGTGGACTCAGCCCTGTGCAGATACGCAAGAAAGGTCCGATACTTATATTAGTCGCACACTCAATTTCCAGTTCAATCTCCATTCATTAATTGTGCAGTATCACCATAAAGATGTTGTCAAAACATGGGGCATGTGCATAATGCAGGCATGTTACACTGTGCAAAATGGGAAACGTACAGGCATACATACAACAAAAAGACCAGTGCTTCACATTGAGGGTTTGTGGTTAAGCTCACACTTAAGTTCCCCCTACAGCTGCTAGTTGGATTTGGGGAAGTTGGGGAAGTGAAGTACCAGCTAGTAGGTCTACCACTCAGTTTCTGCTCCTTGGAGAGGTACCCTTCATATTCTAAAGAAACCACTGCTGCAACCACTTGCTGGCTCTTCTTGACAGCATGTTATCAATTACCTGCTGTGGAGAATCTTGGCAGGATATGTAATTTTAAGTGCTACTTTGGCGCAGCAACTAGTGTTTGCCAGAATTCCCTGCTCTCTCTTCATATTGTGATCTGCTGAGTAAGGAAGGCCCACCGCTGCCTCCATGTCAATAATCTTAATCATAGTGCGCCTTCTTGGTAAAGTACACCTTCATCAGTAAATGTAAAAAAAATAAAGAGCCGGAAACTGTGGCACTCCGGTTTCTTATTTTTTACTTTTTCAAAGGCAAATAGACTGCCGGACGTGTTTCGACCTACACAGTCTTTGTCAGGGTGATACCTTCATCAGTGTTTCTCAAACTTTCTCAGACAGAGGACTGATTTGTCCCCCAAAAAAATTCAGGGGACCAACTGTCAACTGAATTGACAAGCTTGCTCATGCTGTAAGTTTTAGGTACTGCAAATTCAGATCCAGATTGCTATTTGTTTACAAGCAATGATGCAAATATAGCCTACTGTACACTAACTTGTCTTGCAAACATTGACTGTAGCAGAAATCCCCTTGTGAACTACTACTTGAGGTCTTTTGTGGACCACCTGTGTCCCTGCACCACACTTTGAGAACCACTGAGCTAGATGCTAATGGTTGTCTGTGTGTCGTCCTGTGTGTCCTCAGCTCGGGAGTTTGCGGAGGGGGCCATATCTCGGCAGCGCGCCGCCTTCCAGCGCTGGGGTGTCATGGCCGACTGGGACAGCAGCTGCTACTACACCTTCGACGGACAGTACGAGGCCGCACAGCTGCGCGTCTTTCAGGAGATGCACACCAAGGTATGGACACATGGACAGAAACGAAATGGTTAAGGTCCACTCCGCACACTGATTAACATTGCAGCACGCTAAGCCCCCCACATTTGGGCTTACATTGCCCACGGGGACCCCGGTTCGAGTCCGGCTGGGGTCATTTCCCGGCCCTGCCCCATCTTTCTCCCCCAATCATTTCCTGTCTAATCTCACACTGTCCTGTAATAATAAAGGCCAAAAAGCCCCCCAAAAATACTTTAAAAAACACACAAAAAAACATTGCACTTGAGGGTGCCGCCGTGGCTCCGTTGGGATAAGGTGCCATACAATAAATCGAGGGGCCAGGGTTCTCCCTTGGTTCCCTGTCTCTCTCTCCCCCTCAATCACCTCCCCAATAAAGCCCCAAAAATATCTTTGAAAAAAACCCAACAATTGGCCATACTGGGACAAATAAAGCTACGGAACTGAACTGTAACAAACCTTTTGTTCTTTCTCACCAGCTTAACTTTTTTTGATTCAGCACCAGTACTTGTGTACATGCATTCTCTCTCTTTTAAACACACACACACACAAACACCCATTCACAGACACACAGACAAGAATAGACAGTTACAATATAATGCAGAGAACATTGGGTTAAGACATGAAACATATTTGAAAATGTGATGAGATGTAGTATTGACGCTCTCTATCCATTGCTCCTCTATTGCAGGGTCTGATCTATCAGGATTACAAGCCAGTGTTTTGGTCTCCTTCAACTGGGTACGTATGGCTCACTTCACTATATCTTTCTTTTTTTTTAAAAGATTTTTTTGGGACCTATTACGACGTTATTGATGATGGGACAGTGTGAGAGGTCGACAGGAAGCGAATAGGGAGAGAGACGGGGAGGGGTCGGCAAGTGACCCGGGGCAGGCCGCATGGCAGACGAGTCCCCTACTGGTTGGCCACGACAGGGCCCACTTCACTATATTTAACTGTTGTATCTGACTTATATTCCCTTCATATGTGCTCACTGAATATCTACCTAAATATTGATATACATAATATAGAAGTAAATATTATTTAGTCATGCAAATATTCAATCAAATCTTTTTGGAGCAGTTCATAGAGCATTAATCATGCAGAAGAGCATTGGGATCTTGAGGGTATGAACCATCAAAATGGTGGTAAATATGATCTCAGTGGTGTCTGTTTGCTGCTTGATGGTACATGAAAAAGTATTGTACGATACGATACGATTATACATTATTGTCAGTTTACACTGAAATTCATTATGTTCGGTCTTAAATGAGTCTTGCTCAGGGATTCTGAATGTGATATGTTTGTTGTTACTGATGAACGGGAGGAATTTCCCACTAACTACCGATCTCTTGGGAATTTTCATTCATAATCGTCTCAAGAGTTCACTCTGGGGACACATGAGGGGAAAATGCTTTGTCCCAGCAGCACTCCTCCGGACAGAAATATCTTTTTAATAACGGGAGGCATCAGCAGAGAATGGGGCAGGGTAGGGGTGGGCGATATGGCAAAAATGTTGTATCACGATTTTTTAACATGAAATCACGATATCGATTTTTTATCACGATCTTCCATCCAAAAAATAAAAACAACAAAAAACAACTTTCATATACTTGCAATTTGTAATTTGCAGTCAATAAAATGTTAACACACTGATGACACTCTCATAAAGTGTACAAGTGGAATACAATAATGTAAAGAATAAAGTGAAGACAACAACACAAGTGAGAAAACGTCACTCTGATACTGATAATAAACATCTTCACTGCAAGACGATCTATACAATTTCTCCACTTTGGCAGATTCGAGACGATATTTTACTCAATATCGCGATTCACGATATAATATCGTCATATCGCCCACCCCTAGGGCAGGGTGGTTTTGGTTTCATCGCACCCTGAGTCTTAGCTAACACTGATGACAATCTACACAGGCACAGTTACACACAGTTACAGTATCCAGGAAAGCAATTGAAGCACACATTTGACATTTAGATGAATGGGATGCACACAGCAACAGAAGATCAATATGAAATAAATATAAAGTTCTGCCTGCAGAGAACAGCATCACGTGCTGCATACACTGGGCACAGGATTGCTAATTCCTCAAGCGAAAGTCAAGTCAAGCCAAAATCTCACCCACATTCTGTGTGGTAGTGGTGCTTTTTTTTGTGTTTTTTTTTCTGGTTTCGACTACACAAAAAAGTTTGATGGCGGCTGGGCGATGACTGTTCTATAAAGTTAGTTTTAAAATCATGCTTCAACTTTGCAGAAGCCCTTTTCAATGACATTGATGGAAAGAACAAAACCTGTTCATCATAAAAATGCTGCTATGTATTTATGGGCATGCATTGATATATCTTTGTGTATGTACAGTATATGATGCATGGTATCATGTGTGTTTATAATCATCTATATAATGTGTTGTGGGGCAGGACGGCTCTGGCAGAAGCAGAGTTGGAGTATAACCCTGAGCATGTCAGCAAAGCCCTCTACGCCACCTTCTCCCTCACTGCCCCTCCACCCAAACTCGCAGAAAGTGCAGGTATGGACATGCAGTAAAAACACAATCCTCCACCCATTGTATTGAACCACACAATATTGAAAAATTGTAAACCATGCCTGTGTTTCACGTCTGTGAAAACCCTAATCTGAATAACATTTCCAGAGCCATCTAATAACAGAGTCACGTCACTCCCATAGACCTCTATGGACCAATCTTTCCACAGCAATGGCGGCTCTCATGGAGCCTCACGGAGCGTTAACATGGAAATCCCCATTGACTTTAGTTCTATTAGAAGTTACTTAGTTCTAGGAGGTGGCCGTAGAACACAGAAAATGTGGTAAAGGTAATGTAATTTGTTTGTACTTAATCTTTGTTTGGTATGTGATGGTTCTGTGTTAGTTTCCAACGAACAGAAGTTTACTGTTAAGACACATTTTAATCTACGCGAATCACATCACCAACCGACTTCCTGGTCCCCGGTTTGCGCAACTCTGTTATTAGATGGCTCTGAACATTTCATTCTTTTTATACTTTTTGCAGAAAGTTAAGATTAATTGGGTTTCAGTTCAGGTGAAATGTTAGGATGAACCTAAAAATAACCTTGCACAAATCCTCATCTTTAAGCACAGAGGCACAATAGCTCATACATCAACGAATTCATGTTAAACTACTGTAGTTCTCTTTCTCGTGTTTTACCAAATATCCTTTTACTGAATATATAAAATATAACTATTTGTGAACCCTACAACAACGTAATTGCACACCATATGGGGGACTGTAAAATGCCAAAACTTTTATCTGGACCTTATTTCGTTTTATATGATTATCACTTTTATGATGATGATTATTAACCGTGCATGCATGTTGTAAATGTGTGACAGAGGGGTGGGAGAATGCCAAAGCCCTGATCTGGACAACACAGCCATGGACCATCCCAGCCAACCAGGCAGTCTGTTACATGCCCAATGCCCAGTGAGTATCCTGGACACACACACACACACACACACACACACACACACACACACACACACACACACACACACACACACACACACACACACACACACACACACACACACACACACACACACACACACACACACACACACACACACACACACACACACACACACACACACACACACTTTGCAACATACCCATGTCATCAAAATTTCAATTCTGAATTCTTTTCATTTGACTTCAGTACTTCAGTGCTTGTATTTGGAAAGCATTTTAAAGGGACACCGTGTGAGATTTTTTGTTGTTTATTTCATGAATATGTGCTACCCATTCACTAATGTTACCCTTTTCATGAATATTTACCACCACCACCAAATTCTTAGTATTCATTATGACTGGTAAAATTGCACTTTTCTTACATGAAAAGGGGGATCTTCTCCATGGTCCGCCATTTTGAATTTCTAGAAATAGCCATTTTTAGCTGCGAAAATGACTTTACTGGGGCCATACTGGAAAATATTAGTTTATTACTTAGTAAACTTTCAATGAAAGATAAAATTTGGCGATAGGCAGCCCAGTTTCAATGAGCAGCATAGTTGCAGTACCTTTTTTTGACAATTTCCTGCACAGTGTCCCTTTAAAGACAGGTCCAGAATGTTGTGGGTTTGTCTATTTACTGCATTTATGTTTGAGTTGAATGGAAGTGTCTTCCTCTTCCAGGTACTCTCTGGTGACGCGGGCTGATGACGGCCAGAGGCTGGTGATGGCCACCGATCGCGTCGCCAACCTGGCCGCAGCCCTGGGCACACAGCTGGACACCCTCACTACTTTCACAGGTTTTAAGAAACATATATATATATATATATATATATACACTTTTGGTCTTTTTATGCCTTTATTGTGACAGGACAGTTAGAGAGGGACAGGAAATGAGCGGGGAGAGAGGGAGAGACAGGGAAGGATCGGCATCGAACCCGGGTCGCCGGTGTGGCAGTCAGGGGCCCAGCCGCTTGAGTAAATAATAATTGATTTGTATCGATGCAATATTTCAATAAGAGTATTGATTAATTGATTTTTGTTATTATTGCATACATTTTGTTAGGCATTTCATTTTGCATGCTGTAATAATACTACTGGTATAACAATGTTCCTCAAATACAATGCATTTGAAATGCTGGCATAAGAAATCGAATGGAATCACCATGAAGTCTCTGATTTACACCCCTAATGCACATACAGACAGAGACAGACGCACACACAAAGACTGGAAATGGCTTTAGAATCGCACACGCACACACACACACACACACACACACACACACACACACACACACACACACACACACACACACACACACACACACACACACACACACACACACACACACACACACACACACACACTGAATGTGTATCTCTGCATGCGTTGTCCAGGGTCGGAGCTAGAGGGCGCTATGTGTCAGCATCCCACCCTGACAGGGAAGGAGGTGCCCCTGCTGCCAGCCAGTCATGTGACCATGGGCAAGGGCACCGGATTGGTCCACACAGCACCCGCCCACGGCATGGAGGACTACAGCGTGGCGTCCCACTTCAAGCTGCCCGTGGTGAGTTGCTGTCAGCATGTAGTTTGTAATGGTGGGGTGGCGTCCACGCCAATGTCTTATCCTGAGCGTTTTGCTCGGTGCGTAATTCCAAGAGCAGTATAATGAGAAGTCAGCTTGTAGTCCTTTTCAGCATGTAGTTTGTATCACGCTTGTGTATCACATGCTAGCAGAGTGTGGCGTGGAGCGTTAGTAAACCTCCCTCCCGAAGCCTCATACAGTATCGGTAGTGCTGAGCTATCGGACTGGCCCTTTAGCTCAGCGATATCGTGCTGTGCCTTCCATACCAATGTGTTGCCTAAGAGGTGGTGAGTTTGAGACCTCGATGGGGTGGACCGCGCGGGGACACCTCAGGTTCACATACACATAACAAAGTTTATGACACAACTACGACCAATGAGAACAGTGGAATGGGCCTCAATTTAACACGTGGAGGGCGTTCGGGAGCCCTAGGGGGGCATTGAGAAGGATACAGTTGGGCGGTGCTTAGTTGTCATTTACATTTGCACGTTTTGATAGTACGGGGAGGCGTGGGCAGGGTTATGATGAGGTCAAGGGGGCGTTGGGAGGCTTAGAATTGGGTCCAGGGAGCGTTTGTTGAAAAAAAGGTTGAGAACCACTGGTGTATCATGATGGCTGTCTCGTCTGTCTTCTCATCTTCCCTTGTCTCCTGCTCCTCCCCGTCCCCTGTCCCCTGTCAGGACTGCATGGTGGATGAGGAGGGCCGCTACACTGAGCTGGCTGGAGCTGAGCTGCAGGGCAAACTGGTCATGGCTGAAGGCAATGACACAGGTACGTGTGTGTGTGTGTGTTTTTGTGGTGTGTGTGTGTTTCTTCTGTCTGTATGTGCCTGAGTATGTGGATTCAATATGGTCAATTCATGTAACTTTCGGTCTATGGATGGTGGAAAATTACACTGTATTTGTTGTTGGAATGTTGTTTGTATGGCAATTGGATGCAATAAGATGAGGTTGCAATAAGACTGCAGCATGTATGTAGGCTACTGTATAAGAATGGATGTGTGTGTGTGTGTGTGTGTGTGTGTGTGTGTGTGTGTGTGTGTGTGTGTGTGTGTGTGTGTGTGTGTGTGTGTGTGTGTGTGTGTGTGTGTGTGTGTGTGTGTGTGTGTGTGTGTGTGTCTGTGTGTCTGTGTGTGTCTGTGTGTGTGTGTGTGTGTGTGTCTGTGTGTCTGTGTGTGTGTGTGTGTGTGTGTGTGTCAGTGATCATGGATATGCTAATAGGATGCAGTAAGATGAGGTTGCAACAATAACATTGCCATTTGCTGCTTGTGTGTGTCAGTGATCTCCATGCTGCGTGAGGCGGGGGCACTGGTGAAGGAGGAGGACTGCGTTCACAGCTACCCGTATGATTGGAGGAGCAAGCTGCCCGTCATCATCAGGGCCAGTCGCCAGTGGTTCATCAACACCCAGAGCCTCAAGGACAAGGCCAAGGTCAGACACCCTCACTTTTTAAAAAACGTTTGCGTCACTATTGCTTATTGGACAGTTGAGAGTATGACAGGAAGAGAGAAGGGGCAGGGCTAGCAAAGGACCCACTGGCGGGACTCGAACCCGGGTCGTCATGGGCATGCAAGCCCATATGTGGGGGGGTGTCGGTGTCTGTGCCTGTGTGTGTATTGGTATCAGTCTCTATATGTGTGGATGTGTCTATGCCTGTGTCTTTTGTGTCTGTGTCTGTATTCTTCTCTGTGTCTGTGTCTGTATTTGTGTCTGTGTCTGTATTCTTCTCTGTGTCTGTGTCTGTATTTGTGTCTGTGTCTGTATTCTTCTCTGTGTCTGTGTCTGTTTCTGTGTCTTTGTCTGTGTCTGTGTCTGTGTCTGTATTTGTGTCTGTGTCTGTGTCTGTGTGTGTGTGTGTGTGTTTGTGCCTGTGTATGGGTCTGTAATCTGTACTTGTGTGTGCAGGATGTTCTTGTGAAGGTGCGTGTGATTCCTGAGTCTGCGCGCTCCACTCTGCTGACCATGCTGGACCGCCGCACCTACTGGTGCATCTCCCGCCAGAGGAGCTGGGGAGTCCCCATACCCGTATTCTACCACAAGGAGACCGGAGAGCCACTCATCAACAAGTAATCACACCCACACACACACACACACACACACACACACACACACACACACACACACACACACACACACACACACACACACACACACACACACACACACACACACACACACACACACACACACACACACACACACACACACACACACACACACACATCTACACACACACACACACACACACAGATGCACACACATTGGCTGCTGCTAAACATTTGGGAATCTAATAATTTGAAAAGAATGAAATTAACCTGCATTACTGCAGCCAAAGTATATTTTTCATTAGTCTTTCCATTATACAGTACTACGTATGTGGTACAGCCTCTTGTAATTGATTGGTCAGCATTGGAGCTACGGTGAGCCTGATTGGTCTGTATTTTTGTGATTGACAGGCACACAGTCACCCACATCGCCGACATCTTTGCTGAGAAGGGGAGCGATAGCTGGTGGGAGGAGCCAATTGAAACATTGCTGCCAGATTCAGTCTTGAAGAAGGTGGGCGTGGGCATGGGTGTGTTTGTACGTGGTGTGTCTGCTTTGCTGCTGCTTGTTGGAGAGAGATTTTGACACATCCTTCATATTCTGCTTAGAAACGTCTATTTTGAGCTAAAAGGCGCGTGTGTGTGATATATGTGTGTGTATTGTAGAGTAAAGCAGGCCCTGTGACGGACTATGTTCGTGGAGAGGATGTGCTGGACATCTGGTTTGACAGCGGAGTGTCCTGGGCTGCTGTATTACAAGGTACGCAGGCACGCACGCACGCACGCACGCACGCACGCACGCACGCACGCACGCACGCACACGCACACGCACACGCACACGCACACGCACACACACACACACACACACACACACACACACACCTCAAAGGGAAACTTGCCCTGATTACACAACATTTAAGTTATGTTGAAAAGAAGATAATGGTGTTGCTGAATATGTTGGAAGAAGTGTATTGGCCTTTGTGATTATATTGTCCATATCCCTGTCACAATAAAACCATGAGTAAATAAATGAATTGCATAAAGACTTGAATGTCTTTACCTAGCGCAATTCTGGGATAATTAGAGGGTTAACAAAGATCTTACCGAATGATTAATAAATGCTTAACAAAGAGGTATTATTATAACATGCTAGGTGTTAATAAATGCTTATTATACGGTGTTACGTCATCGGTCGAATGCTCCATTCATTTCAACGGGGCTCCCCAACGTTCGCACGTCTGTTATTTTTCGATAACGGACGGGTTGGTCTATAACAGACCGCTGTCAATGGCAACAAGACTTTTCACTGCTAAAGCGACTTTTCAACAAGACTCTAATCAGCTGCTATGATAGACAACACCTGTTGTCCTGGCTACCTAGCTGTTGCCTAGCGGTGTTCCACAACGGCACTGTTTTGTTTTGCGCAGCAACAACTTAACATTAAATAGGCCTACAGAAATGTCCCCGCCATGTGTGAATCATTTAAGTATATCCATATAATAAGCGGGTTAACTTTCGGCGAGTCGGTCGCTTTGTGGAATAGCAGCACTTCAGAGAGAACAAGACCCCTCCGCTCCGCGTCGGGGTCTAAAGATTCTCTCTGTCGTGCTGCTATTCCACGGTAGCGACCTTCTCGCCGAACGTTAACCCTTACTTAATAAAGAGGTATAATGAAGTGCTCCATGTTGATTGCATGCATATGAGCTGCTGTGTGTGTGTGAGAGAGAGTAAAGGCACTTGTGTTCCACAGAGGGGGAGGAGGAGGAGAGCTCCACCCAGAGCGAGTCACCACTCAGCTGGTTCTCTCTGCCCAGTGCCCTGGTCCCAGGTCAAACATCCATCCATCCATCCATCACATTTATCTCTCTCTTTCATTCTTCACCATCCCTCTTTTCCCCTCCATGTGTGCCTCTGCTTACCTCTCTCTCTCTCTCTCTCTCTCTCTCTCTCTCTCTCCCTCTCTCTCTCTCTCTCCCTCTCTCTCTGTGTCTTTGTCTCTCCCATACATACACATACTGTACACTTCCACAGACACACACCTGTGTGTGTTTAAGCTCTCTCTCTTCCCCTGTCTGTTCACTCCTGAACGACGGCATGATGTCACTAGCATGCCTGCCTTTTGTTCTCTCCTCCGGTGGATCAACATTTCCTCTTTCTCTCTCTCCTCCGTCGGGACTAACTAACATTCCCTTTCTCTTCCTTTTCTTCTCCTCTGATGAGCAGGTGATGATGTTTCCTTTCCTCTGGCATGCAGGAACAGCAGCTGTGCACATGCACGCACACACACACACACACACACACACACACACACACACACACACACACACACACACACACACACACACACACACCACACACACACACACACACACACACACACACACACACACACACACACACACACACACACACACACACTTCCTCCATCACATACACACGGATGCACACAAGCACACGGATGCACACACGCACACACACACATATGTGGTCAAGTCTGTGTCATAGCGTTGCACAGTTGTTGTGGATTCCTCTTACAGTGTCACACACACACACACACACACACACACACACACACACACACACACGTGCACACACACACATGCACACACACACATGCACACGCACACTAACTATAGTTTTGACCCTTCTATTTGCATAGGGGTTAAAATGAAAACCTCTATCCTAACAGGCAGGGCTATCTCTATCCTGCCCCTGTCTGTCCGTCTGTCTGCTTGTGACCTATTAGGCAACTACTTGAACTGGTGCTGTAAGAGTGAGAGGAGGAAGTGTTGGACAGATGGGATTTAGAAAGTAAAAGTCCTGCCAAGTAATCCTTCTGTCTGTTCTATCAATAGGGCGGCTTTGTTGCCGCTAACTAGCTGATGCATTACGGGATCGTTCGGTTAATTCAAGTGGCAGTAGTAAATACAGCAGCATGTGGCTAGACTTTTACTTTCCACTCCTGTGGTGTTCACCGGGGCTCTAAATTAACACCAGGCCAAATGCTGGTGAAACTTCATTTTGGCTAGTAGAAAAGACCAACTTACCTGCCACTTTGGCCCATTAGTGAGTGTCTTGGCTGGTAAGATTCCATTACCAGTACTAGCCATTTGGCTGGAGGTGAAAAATGTTGATTTATGGCCCTGGTGTTCACCACTGACCATCTTATATCTGCGTATTTGTACCACTGTAATGTAGTATACTCGAAGTCTGGGCCCTTTGGTATTGGGTTTGATACTGTAGTTATTACAACTTTGTGGAAGAGGGCTTTTTCTGTTGCGGACCAAAATATGCAGTACTAACAACTGTGGCTTCCTGTCAAAACTATGGTCTTGAACTTTTTCATGAACTTTCACAGGCATAATGGATATTCTGGCTTTGTAATTTTCAGCAACTTCTCTCCCTCCTTCCTCCCTCCCTCCGTCGTTGCTTGAAAGTTACATTATTGACGAATTATTTATTCACTAATTGTTCTTCTCCATCACAAACACACAGAGTCGGACCCCAGGGCGGATGTGTACATCGAGGGGAAGGACCAGCTGGGGGGTTGGTTCCAGTCATCTCTCCTCACCAGTGTGGCTGTGCGCAAGAAGGCACCTTACAAGTGCGTATACTATACTGTGTAATATACTGGAATGCAGCCATGGTCTAAGGTTAGGGAGTTGGACTGTAGCACTATGCGTTTCGCTTGCGCTCCGTCAGGTTCACCTGACATTCACCTGGCAAAGCGCAAGCGAGACGCGTTGTTCACTAAATAAAAAAAGCAGAAAAATTAAGTCCACCAGTGTGTGGTGATTCTTCTGGTTTGCCTTATATTAAGCTGTGAAACTGACAAAGCACAAGCGAAACGCGTTGTTCACTGAATTAAAAAGCAGCAAAATTAAGTTCACTAGTGTGCGGTGATTGTTCTTGTTTGCCTTATATTCTCTGTGTGCATGGTCTGGCAGGACTTTGGTGGTGCATGGCTTTGCCGTGTCAGAGAAAGGAGAGAAGATGTCCAAGTCTGTGGGAAATGTGGTGGACCCAGAAGTGGTCATCAACGGTTGCAAGGTAAGAAGAATATCGTAGCCCCTTAACACACACCAGTCACTGGAAAGACTCTACTACCATACAGTAGTACTACACCACCTATGACCGTGCACAGGACCTTTAGTAATACATTACCACTTGGTCATTGTCTTTCTGGTAGCAGCTAATTTGTAACAGGGGTCGTGTCTTAAGGTGCTAAAATGTGGACGAGAATAAGCAGGCATGTGGTGAGAGAACATAACACACATACACACACAAGCCTTCAATCAAAAGACAATTTTCTAATATGGCAACATATTAGACAATAAAACTTTTTGAATCTTGAATGAATCTTGAATCTTTGAATAAACAGATAAGTTGTAGAGGTCTAGCAAGTCTTTAAGGGGGTGATAGATTGATGCCTAAAAATCAGCCTATAACAGAAATGGCTGCCCAAAAGATGGAATTACAGAGTCATCATGCAAAACAACCGTGGTGATGGAGGCAGACAAAGGCGTATTAAACAGCAGACGTCCACTTACTAAAAAAACCTCAAAGTTGTATGGGGGACAAATTTTCACAGATAACTCTAGGTAGTTCACCTGGTAGCCTCTTCAACAATCCACAGAAATGCCAGTAACAAGATCCAATTAACCCCATTTCCCCCAGGACTCCAACTCTCCTCCATATGGGGCTGATGCTCTGCGATGGTGGGTAGCCGAGTCCAACGTCTTCTCCGAGGTGCAGATTGGCCCCAACGCTCTGAACTCGGCCCGGGACAACATCAACAAGGTATGGGGGTCTAACCTGTCTTTCAGCCAGACTGATTGTTTTACTGTATCTATTCATTTTACTGCAATACAACACATACTGTAAACTGTATTTTTCCTGCTTACTCATTTGTTTTTGTCTTTTTTTGGGATCTGTTGTCACTACTGACTTGATCTTTAAGTTTCACAACAAAACCTAAACCCATATACTCTTGTCAGAAAAAAACGTCTGCACACTTGAAATTCTTTTTTTGTTTGATTATTATTTCGTGAACCTGAAGACTAGACATAGTTGAAACCTCTTACTGTTTTTTTGCTGTTTCTCACTGGTTCTTCCTCTGTGTGTCTCTGTGTTTGCAGTTGAGGAACACATTTAAGTTCTTGCTGGGGAACCTCCAGGGCTTTGACCCGCGGACACAGGCTGTGGACCCTAAAGAGATGCACTACATAGACCAGTACCTGCTCCATCTACTGAGGGAGTTTAGCATGAAGGTATGTGTACAGTGCAGTCTGTTCATGTATTTGGGAATATTCAGTGTTTTGGGAATATTATGTGTCTCCATCACATATTTCTTTATACCCTGTGGCTCTCCCTCTCCCATCTCTCTCCCTTATCATTTTCTTTATATCCATCATAATCGTAACTTCTGATCTCGACCTGTGCTTATGCCCCACTTCCGTGGAGAAAACAATGAAGTCAGCCTGCTGTCAGCCTAGCAGCAGCAACATTGCAGTCGGAAATGACAACATGACCTTTGCGATGCAAGACATTTCTGTCGTCAATGACTTCTTGCGACGAGGCCACAAGCACAAGAGAGGATGGGAGTTGCGAATGTGTGCCTATATTCACAACCTGTAACCTCTCTATCAAGCCACAGAAATTCCATAAATTTACCAAATTGATTACAATTCAGCATGCTACGATTAAATTATCCAACCGTTATTGTAATATGTGTAAACAAAGATTTTATTTACCCATGTGCATGCCTTCATGATCACAGTGTGCTGAATGTAATAAGTGACTAAAATGTGTGTGTGTGTGTGTGTGTGTGTGTGTGTGTGTGTGTTGCCCAGGTGACTGATGCCTACACAGAGTTTGATGGGGGACGTGTGGTACGACTCCTGCAGAACTTTGTGTCCAGTGAACTGTCCAGCTTCTACTTCAGTGTCATCAAGGACCGGTAAAAACTCACACACGCGCACGCACACGCACACGCACACGAATGTGTTTGTGTCCCTTGGCAATGCCATGGCCCATGGACTTCCTCAACAACATGTATATAAATATACTGCACTATACAAACAAATATACTGCACATATACGTACTGTATATTTATTATAGCGATTATATATTATTTATTTATCTGTCCAGCATAAGCGTTCATCATGGACATAATGCAAAGCAGCACACATGCATCCACAAATCATCGTTCATGACTTTCCCTCCCTCGACTTCTTCTCATTGTCCTCCATCTCCTCTCTGTGCTGTCAGGTTATACTGCGATGCTGAAGACTCGTTAGGCCGGCGCTCGTGTCAGACGGTCCTGGAGGAGGTCTTGGACGGGGTGAGCCGTGCCATCGCCCCCATACTGCCCCACCTGGCGGAGGAGGTGTACCTGCACGCACCTGGACATGACGGTAGGTAGTACAAACAAGGGGTGCTTTTCTCAAAACCATAGTTGCTAACTGCATTAGCTACTTTGTTGATTACTGTAGTTGCTAACTGGTTGACAACTACGCTTTCGAAAAAAGCCCACCCCAGGGCTGTAGTACTCAAGTCCGGATTTACACTTCTGCATGGGAGCATGTGTTGAACGTTCAGTGCTGAAAGCACCCACCGCCTGGCGGTCAGGAGAAACCAAATAATACTGGAATATGCAAGGTGCGGCCTCTACTCTTCTATTGTAAGGTAGTGTGCACACACATAGGACAAGTAGTATGGCAAGCAGTCTGTCTGCTGGTGTATTTGGGAATATTCAGTGTTTTTATGTCTCCATCCCAACTTTCTTACCCTGTGGCTCTCCCTCTATTCATCTCTATCTCTCTTAAGATTTAATTTTTGTATTAGGACTTGTATATTTATTGTATTTATTGTATTATTATTGTATTTATTGTAAAGTTCTTTGGACAGTGTGTGCAGTGGGTAAATATGCTACATGAATAAAACATACTAATCTGTCTCTCAGATATGTGAAAAGTAAAAGTAAAAAAAGAAGAACAGATTCCTTCCAACACTGGTGACTAATGACCTTATTAACCAGTAACCAGTAGACCTGTGTACTTCTCTTCTCATCAGCTAACTCTGTGCTGGTTGGATAAAAATTGTGGTGGGTTCTTGTTAGGTTTGCTGTGTTTTTCAAGTATCGCAGTCCATCTAACCTCATTAGGTATAATGGAATAACTGGTGTGATGGCTATGTAATATCATGTGCCTGTGTTATACAACATGAATGTACTTTTCCTTCTCCTTCTCCTTTCGACACCTCTGCTCTCTGTGCAGAGGGTGACACGATGTTCCAGAGTGGCTGGATCAAGACCAGCTCGGTGTGGCGTCGGCCGGGATTGGAGGAGGCGGTGGAGGGGGCGAGTGCCATCCGGGACGCCTTCTTGTCCTCCATCCCCGGACGCAACGCCGCAGAGTACGAGCTGATCATCGCCATCGAGCCCGGCCTCTTCTTCGAGCTCATGGAGGTGAGCTTACTGTGGCAGAGGAAGGGAGGGGATTGAGGGTTTGACCCACATGGTTTTTTGGAGTGTGCAGACCTACCTCCTTCAACTAATAATAATAATAATAATAATAATAATAATAATAATAATACTTTCGTTTTATATAGCGCCTTTCAAAACACCCAAGGTCCCTTCACAAGGTATTCTGTAGGAGAGTGTGAGTGTGTGTGCGCTCGTCAGTGCATGAGCGTGTGTGTGAGTGCATGCAAATGAACTGTCTGACACTTTTGTCTGGCAACTGCAAAAAGTGTTTTTGGATGTGCGCAACCTACCCTGAACTACAGCCACTAATATGCAGCCTTATCTAGACTGTGCGTTAATGCGGCCCTGCATGTGACTCCTTGTTCTTGCATTGCTTAAGGCCCTGTGTAAGGTCATAGCAGTGTGGTACTAATGGTAGATAACTTTTAGATGACTATTAAAGTATTTCACTGGTGGAACGGCGCGCATTATGGGGCCATACCTTGAATTTACTTCTCCTTGTGACACCTGTGATGCCGTGTGACTCCTTGTTGTTGCAGTCTCTCCAGGAGGAGCCCACGGCCACCTTCTCCCAGCTGACGGAGCTGATGATGGCCTCCCGCGTCACCCTCACCAGCTCGCTGCCACGAGACCTGCCAGAAGATGCGCTCATCAGCCGCGGATCCTTCCTCATCAACCTGGAGGGTACGTACACTCTAAAGCCCTATTCCGACGGTACTAGTTTTATGTATGGACAGACATGAGGGAATGTAATTTTATCTCAGGACGTCGGTAATAGAAATGGCCGATTGGGACTGGATTAAAATACCTCAGTAAACGAACAAAAAGTGGGAGGGGTAACTCATCATGCACCTGTGACTGCACTTGTTGTCATGCGCATGCCAACTCCACAATATACTCTATTAGGCTACTGATTTTTGTATTGCGAATCCATGGAGGCATTTGGTCCCGTGGAACAATTTTAATAGTTGCCTGTTGGTTTACTAACCCATCAAAATCCATTCTAATGCGTCTGCATGCGTGTCCTTTCATTTGGAGAGTACGTTTGACCATGCAGCCTGATTTTGACAGCGAACACTGCTTGGAACAATTCCCAAAAACAAAACTAACGGTTTACTGCAAGACTGTAATGCTTGCAAGCCCGGAGAGATTGGTTAAGTGCACGAAAAGCACAATATATTCAGACATCTTTATATGGGGTCGCATTCGGACGGGATTAGTATTACCGAGGGTAATTTCCCCGGACCGCTTCACAGTAGGTAAAACCCGCGGTGAAGTTTCCCCAGACATACTCCGCTATTTTTACTAACATGGCGCGTTCGGACGGGACTAAATTTCGGGTGCATTATTACTTTATCCCAGGTCTCCCCATTAAACTTGTCCCGTCGGAATAGGGCTTAAAGAAGTGATACTGTCCCATTTTTGGAAATAAGCTTATTTTACACCTCCCCTTGAGTTAAATAATAGAGTCTCCTAGACTTTCAACCGTTCTCTGGGTATGGTTGTATAAATTTTACCTCCAAGCTAACAGTTAACATTGAGTCCTATGAAACCAGTTAGCCGCCAGCTGGTCTCATAGAACTCAATGTTAACTTCTAGCTTGGAGGTAATATTTGCACTGCCATACCCAGAGAACGGTTGAAAGACCAGGAGAACGGGAAAAACCCTATCATTTAACTCAAGGGGAGTTGTAAAATAAGCTTATTTCCAAAAATGACACAGTATCACTTTAGGAAGTACTGTGTCAGTAATGGGAGGGTTCAGTTTGTCCTGGCCACTTTGGACCCGAAGGAGGCCAGTTCATAGGCCTTGCACATTCAGCCATTAAACAAGCACTCTTCATGCCACAATGTATTGCACATACACTTTACAGATACTGTACGTACACCAAGTACACAGTTTAGAAGTTTCTAGAAATGTCTACCAGTTTAGTAAATAAATGAAAACCACTGATTAAGAATGTTCTTCACCCCCAATGAAGAATGTTATTCAAGTTTGATAAATGTCTGTTTTATTTCATGTGTAATAATAACAGTTTTAGGTTCCCATCAAATCAGTCATATACTGAGGACCAAGGTGAACTGGACCGTGGTGAACTTAATACTGTTTCGTATTTGCCCTGTAGGTGGTGTCATCCGCGAGGAAAGCTCCTTCACCGTAGCGGCACAGCCCACCTCCCTGTCCCGGTGCCCTCGCTGCCGACGCTACACATCGGATTCGCCGGACTGCCTTTGCTCACGATGCCAAACCGTCCTCCAGTGATGACGTCACAATAGCATCACAGTTCCTCTTCACCCTGGCTTGATCTCCTCCTCCTCATCCTCCTCCTCCTTTCAGCTCCACTCCATTACAGAACTGAAACTTTAGTGCCACCAGGGCTGGGGCTGGAGGATAATTTGGGAGACCATCCCAGAATGCCACTTCCTGGGTGGGTTCCAGAGACTGAGTAACTTGATTGGTGGATGAAGCAACGAAGGCGCAGGGCAGAGGATGCAGAGTCATGCTACTTTATAGGACCCAAGATTGAAAAAAAGCAACGAAAGCAAGGCAATGGAGTGGGAGGTGAAATGGAGGGGCTCTCTGTGAATGAGACTTGTCAGTTCCACTTTTTATTTATTCTGCTGAGTGGGTTTTGTTGGGCTCTGAACGCAGTTTCACTTTGTTTTACCAAGTCAGTAATGACTGGACTGATCTAAAACTAAGGCTTTTGATATGTGTATGTACTGTATATTAAGTTTATGTATCTGGTTGTATGCACAAAAAGAAATGTCTGTGCGTGTGTAATGAGAGTTTGCTGACCATGTAATATTTTTAATGAAAAAGGAAAGGGGACCGTGTGCATGTATGAATTTCCGAGTGGCTTTTTGCTGAGCACATAAAACACTACTCTCTTCTTCACACATGACGTGTCCTATTCCGAATACAAAAACTGTATGCTTTCGAGGCACTATGATGTGTTTTTGGTTTTCTTGAGGGATCACTCAAGACCACTGACAAGATAAGGAGAAATTGACAACTAATAGCAAGTGCATCTGCATATCAATAGAGGATGCAAAAAATGTCATATCTGCTGATCAATTCCCTTGCTCACCATCAGGTTCCTACTAGACCTCTGTGTGTGTGTAAGTCTGAATCCCCCTGGTGGCGCTCCACAGACCTGGAGGTCTGGGAGAATATAGCAGTTTTCCATTTCGGCAGTCAAAAAATAATCTGAGCATTCATTGCTTCAATATCAATGGCAGCTCGCATTGAGGAGTCGTAGGCCATATTATAGACTATATTGATACTTCCGATATCAACAGAAAACATTTTGAAAGAATTTGTTGATTTTGAAGTAATACATGCTCTGGTTATTTTTTGATGTAATCCTGCTACATGCTCACAGACCTAGTAGTGGAGCTCACCAAGCTGCGTGGAACCAAAGAGGTTGGATATATAATAAGAGGGATAGAAACAAGCTCACTCAATGCAAAAGCGTGTGCTCAAAATTTGGTTTCCTAAGGGGGCGTTGTCCCTCCTTCTTGTTTGCACAAGACGTGCGCTACCGCCATCTACAGCGCTAAGGGGACTCCATTTATTCTCTACCTCAAGACTCCAAAGGTCTCCTAATCGAAGGTCTCCTAAAGGGGCGTTCACCTGACGTAAAGTGGATACCGGAAAAGAACCCGCCTGCTTTATCTCACTCTCATACAGATTCTCTGGTGGAACTACAGTTTGGCAAGAGCCAGCCAAACCATCAAGGGGGCACAAATATCTTTTCATTAGTGCTTCAGTATGCCAACATGTCTTTGTTTTAAAAAAAGACATGCCAGATATTTTTTTGAAGTTGTTAGTTGAAAATGTCAAAAAAAGGGACTGAAACTAGTCAGTCATCATTTGATCTAAAAATTCAATCTTCCCACCAAACCTCCACTAGGTTGTTTCTTCCAGCCAGTTTCTCTCTGCCTTATAGGTTGGAAGAGGAATTGCCAATACAAAGTTATTTTATGTTCCTTAAAGGCCCAACATGGGAGTTATGGAAGCCCAGATATCCTTGATGCTTTGCTGTCAGATGTTCACTTCACTCTTCAATATACCCCTGTAGATTTCCATGCCACGTTTTGGTGTTAACTCACCTGTTTAATTCTAACTCAACAGAAATAAAACCCCATTCATTTTCAATGGGGTTTCATTTCTGGTTATTTAGAATTAAACTGGTGAGTTAGCGCCAAAACGTGGCATGGAAATCTACAGGGTATATTGAAGAGTGAAGTGTGTGGGGTACCAGGTCAACAAACAAGAACAGCTGACAGCAAAGCATCAAGGATATCTGGGCTTCCATAACTCCCATGCACTGTTTTTGCCATTGACTTCAATGTTAAACGCATCATGGCCATTATGAAGACAGAGAATGTCCTAACCAAGTATTGACCATTGCATGTTATGTAGAAAGTACCAAATTTCAACTGATTTAATGTGACCCGAATTTTGATGAAGAAAAATGTGATTTTATAACAATATTCTAATAATGCGAATTCCCCAATTCATGGGTTTTTTGAGCTGGAAGGCCAACATATATAAAAAGAAAAAAAATAATGATTGGAATAGTCAAAAAACTGGGCCATGAATCTACAATCCATGACAGTTTAACATTATTGATGGAATTATGGAAATAAATCAACTTTTTCATGGTATTCTAATAAAAAGGCCTGGAGCTGTATGTGTAATGTCGAACTGTGCATATACCAAAACTCATTCCTAAACCTAACCTGTCTGTGAACAATGTGTGTCCACCAGCCTGTAAACATGTCGAACTGTGCCTAGACCAGAACTCATTCCTAACCCCAACCTGTCAGTGAATAATGTGTGACCACCACCCTAGACCACTCAGAAAAGAAATCTTTAGTGTAGTGTAGAAGTGTAATTTATAACTCCTCTACTTGTCATGCAACAAGTACCATTGTAATGATGGCAGAAAAAACATCAGGTCGATTGGAAATGAAGATTGCCCAAAATGTGCTGCTGTGCAACATTCGCTTAGGGGGTGCGCAAACCACATAGAAATGTAAAAGGGGGTGCGCAGGGGGGAAAGTTTGGGAACCGGTGATCTAACCCCTACACTCCATGAGTGACAGAGGAGACGAGTGACTCCTGTATGCTGGATACACCTCTAGTCTTTATTCAGCCATAAGGTGAGCTGCATAAATACAAGAAAAAAGAAGACATCTCAAGTCATCCATTCACTGATTCATACCAATGTTACTTCTTTGTTTGTCTTATCTTACATTATCACCACCCCTCCTTTTGATGAAGGAGTGCAGGAATTGTCATGGCACAAACAAGCATATATCTCTCTGTTTTTAAGAAAATAAGGTATAGACAGATGCACATAGGCTGGATTAGCCAAGAAAGCATGGGAACAAAAATAGAATTAATACTAGCGTAGAAAAACAAAACAGACGACACAAGAAAAAAAACAATAAAAGTATATGACAAAATGGTTAATCTTTTGTTTTAGTTTGCTAAAGTTAGCACAATGTAAAACAAGAAGTGACTGCTAAAGCACATTAAAGTCTTCAATGCTGGCATTAGAAGCTGAGTCGGCTCTGCTGTGCTGTGCCGTTTGAGTGAGCTAGTGAACGAGACCTTATGAGAAAAGAGTGTAAAATATCCTCTGAAGAGGTGGAGTGAGCAACAACTGTGTGTGTGTGTGTGTGTGTGTGTGTGTGTGTGTGTGTGTGTGTGTGTGTGTGTGTTTTTAATGTCCCTTGTTCCTCTTCAATACCTTTTCATTTTCCGTCCAGTCATTTGATCTGTCCATCCACCTGCGGCTGCTCTTTTGCCAGTCAGTCTTTCCTCCCAATCCCTTGTGGCTTGGCATTTTTAACCGTCTCCTCCTACCCTGCTCTCTACTGCTTTTGTAAGCCGTTTCCTATTAACCTCTCTAGTTAGCTTTTTCAACCATTCTATCTCCCATGAGTCCTCCAATCTTTCTTTTAGACGTATGGTTGTCTCCTCCACATGGAGTACATTTCATTATCCTATCTCCTGTCCTCGACATGCGCTTGTTGACTAGCGCTTCGCTGGCACTTGCCTCCGTCACGAGAAAAATAAAGTTTCCCTGCTGTCAGTCTAGGCACAACAACTTTTGAAGGACCTTCAACATCCTGATTGCAATGACGGGAAAATGACCTTTGAATTGCGCTTGTGCGAGATATTGAATTAAACCTCTATCAAATACATCCTGTGATGTCATCACAAGGCAACAAGTACAAGGGAGGACAGGAGTTTGAATAATGGAATGTAACATGGTTCTGTATCAGATTAAGTCTCCTCCATTGCTTTCTCCCATCTTCCTGTATGGCCACGCCCCTCTCCATGGGACCCCAGATCCAAAAACAATTCATCACTTTTGTTTTTTTGGAGGGTTTTTTTGTTGATCTTGGGTCACATGGAGGGGGCGTGAACTCTTTATAAGTCTAGTCATCTCCTCTCTCATGTCCTGGGCTCCTCATCTGCATTCTCATTCTCCCATCTTCCTTAATTAGAGGTCCAGTCGTTTCCTGTCCGGCGGTGTCCCCCAGGGCTGTCCCTTTGTGTCTGTGGTCAATCATCAGTCCTCCCCGTCCCCCAGGACCTCGACGGCCTCCAGCAGGTGTAGGGCCAGGCTGTACTGGGCGTGGTTCTCCGGCAGCGACTCGATCACGCGGCTCACCAGACGGCTGCTCTGGCTCAGCGGCACCAGCGGGCATCGCAGCTCACTGGGGTCCTGGACCGCATCAAGACAACAAACACAGAAAAACAAGTCATATGTCAAATGTGAAATATGTGGGAAAAAACAACATGGTAAGGTGTAAATGTGTAAATGTGTAAAATGTACAAAATACTAGCAGAAGTGTCCTTAAAAAGGTGAGCAAATGTGTGCTTTAAAGTACAAATTGTTTGAAGAATTTTGTTCTTCAAATAATTCGCACTTTAAAGCACACAAATGCATTAGGGACACTTGACATTCTACTTCAAAGCAAGCACAGCTCACTGGGGTTCTGGACCACACAGACAGAAAAACACAGACCCAAACACAGCAATATGTCATATGTGAAATATGTGGAAAAAAACATGGTCATGTGTAAAATGTAAGCATACATATGCACAAACAGAAGCATACTGTACATGGCATCAAAGCATTCAAAAACACAGTAGTATGTAAAAAAATCTAAAAAATTTAAATCGATATGTAATGGTAAATTGTATCAATTTCCTATGATCTAATTAAATGTGCAAATACTATATGCAGACACATACACAAATACAGGCACCCATGCATACACATACACATGCATACACACGAGCACACATACATACATACTAGTGGTGGGCCGTTATCGGCGTTAACGTGCTGCGATAATGTGAGACTCTTGTCGCGCGATAAAGAAAATATCGCACGTTAATCTATTCTCAAAATATAGGTTTGGAGTTTGGGTATGCACGTCACCATAGCGTTTAATTGACAGACGCTTTTAGACTGCGCTCCAGTCGCTTCTCCTCTCTCCACCTGTTGTTTCAGCAGACCTACTAAATATGAAGTGTTTGCATGCTGAAAACATTAATCCCTCTGCCGTGGTAGTTGTTGTTTGAGTGCTTTTTCATAAGTGGTAGACTAAAGAGACGTTATTGTTTGAGGTGAAGCATAGAGAGACATTATTGTGTGTGAGTAGCTACCAGCCCGACATAGCCTACATTTCCTCACGCATTGCATGGAATACATAAACAACTTCCAGAAATCTTGCCTGTGCTATAATTGCAAAACATTCCGTGTGATAGTCCTATGCATTTGGAAGATTGTCAAACTGAAACTGTCAATATCTACTCTCGCTGAATGTTTGTGTTGCAATCGCGCACATTTGCGATTCAGTGAGATATTCTCATGTCCGACGGTAATAAACCTCGCGGTTGTCGCGCTTGACTTTTTTTTTTTTGCAAACGGAATTCATGTCGAGTTGTAACTCATCTGGCATTCTAACTCTGAGAACAACTGTCAAATCGCCGTGTGCCAGTGCTGTAGGTTCTAGATAGGCATATCCAGTAGCCTGGCTCTGCTGAGGGCTGCTGTGCCTACTCAGAAAAATCTCTGGCCTACTACGCGCAGAGCTCCTCCCTCTCTTAAAGGAGCCGCTGCTCCTTTTAACAGTCAGTGGCAGATTCTCTCTCTCTCTCTCTCTCTCTCTCTCTCTCTCTCTCTCTCTCTCTCTCTCTCTCTGCCCATTAGAAATGCTGAATTGTTGAGGTAATATTGTTTAAATAGCCTAAATGTTTGATAGATTTATCTGTATTTGCCTCTACAACTTATAGCGCTGTTCATTTTGAAATTTCAGTAGGCCTATCTTATAATTGTAAATGCTTCCTAACATATTGGACACACTTTACACATATTGCTGTGATTTTTCATCTCCAAGTATCAACATGACCATTTTTTGAAGATGAAGATCTGTCTTAAGAAACCCCAAGGTTTTTTTCGGCATTATTTCGCTATCGTGCCTATTCTGAATGAGCCATTTTGATATAGATTAATCTAGATTAATCTAGATTAATTTCATAATTACAGTGAGATTAATCTAGATTAAAAAAATTAATCTATGCCCACCCCTAATACATACACTGTAAAAACATGGACTGTGTGCGAGCACCATGGTCCTGTTTGCACTAGATAAGACGAAGTGGAGAGGGCACTGTCACTTGGCCTACTGTTCTCTTCATAACAGACAGACTTCCCATGCACACACTGCAGTAGACACACTCTACCTTCCTGCAAGTCTTTGCATGTGTGTGTGTGTGTGTGGCAGGGTGGTTTATCCGCCCAAAGTGCAGTTTGTTTGACCGGTGTGGTTGCTTTGTTTTATACGTTTGGAACATGTGGGCATAGTGTTTTATTGTAAGTGAGGCAGTGACTGGTTGTGTGCCTGTGTGACAGTGACGGAAAGAATGTTGATTTTTTTTCCCGTTTTTCTTGAAAATGCAAGACTATCATGAAAATCAGTAGATTATGTCTACAAAAGTACACAAAGTCAGGGCAAGTTTTTGTAAGCCTGGGGGGAGGCAAGTGTGTGTTTTTTGCCCAGACATTAGAAGTTATCTTTGTTTACCTTTTTACTGACTTGTTTAAGCATTGGCTGAAGAATGTGATAAATCAACTTCAAAACGATGAACAGTTCCACTTCAAGTGTACGTGTATGTGTGTGTGTGTGTGTGTGCGTGCACTTGTACAGTGCGTACCATAGCCTTGAGCCAGGTGCAGAGGGTGGGGGGCAGGCGGGCGAGCAGCTCCATGGCTGGTTTGGTCTGTTCACTGTTGTGCAGCAGGGAGAAGCAGAGCCTCTGGCCAGCCAGCACCAGCAGCTGAGAACCCAACACATCCTTATCCTCCACCTCCATCATCAACTAGAGGAGCAGGAGGAGGAGGAGGAGGAAGAGGAGGAGGAGGAGAAGGAGGAGGAGAGAGGGAGGAGAAGGGGGCGAGAGGAGCAGGAGGAGGAGGAGGTGGAGGAGGAGGGAGAGAGAGAGACGTTGGAGATGGGGGGGGGAGAGAGGAAGGGAGAGAGGGGGGAGGAGCAGGAGAAGAGAGGGTGGAGGGAGGGAGGGAGGGAGGGAGAGAGGAGGAGGAGGCGGGAGACAAATAAGGAGAACAAGGGATGAGTGGATGAGGCAGTGAGATGGGAGTGAGATGATGAACAGAAAGGGATGGGGCAGAGAGAGAGAAAGAGAGAGAAGATTGGACAAAGAGAGAGACAGACATTATTGCATTATTATCATCATCATCTTCATCATCATTATTATTGTTGCAGGTAGGAAGAGATGTGGGGAGAGGGTAGGAGAAATAGAGACAGAGAAAAGGAGCAAGAGGTATGACAGGGCAGGGAGTAGGATTTTTTTTTCAGGAAAAGCCCTTTATTATATTTTAAAAACTAAAACAGTGTCATGTAATGTTTTCAAGTCAGTCTCTGTGTGCATGTCTGCCGTCAAGTGAATGCGTTACCTCTTCCGCCCTGGGGTCCAGGCCCTGGTTGTAGAGCTCACACACCAGGTGTCTGCGCAGGATGTCTGGGTTGACCTGCAGCAGTGTGGCCAGCTCCAGGCACATGTCAGGCCACACGTCCTCCGGGGACACACTACCACCACCACTACCACCACTAGTAGCAGCACCACCAGCTGCAGCCTGGGATTCACCCAGCGCCTTCACCCAACCAGTCAGCACCCGCAGCAGAAACTGGAGAGAGAGAGAGAGAGAGAGAGAGAGAGAAAGAAAGAGAGAAAGAAAGAGAGAAAGAGAGAAAGAAAGAGAGAGAGAGCAAGAGAAAAAATAAATCATATTTATGTTATTGCTCTTTGCAATCTTTAACACTGCTACCGGGCATGTAATAAATAGGGCAATTTTGAATTGAATTTCTATACACTGTGTGTGCCACTGCCACCATATCTGCCACTGCCTGCAGCCTGGGCTTCGTTCGCATTCACATTAATCTAATGCATTTATCATAATGTCGTAACAAACATAGACTAATCGATGTGTGCATATTCATTGTCCAACATCTTTGTAATTGTGATGTACTGTATGTAGTGCATCTGTTAGTCTGTTTGAAACTGCATGCGTGATGATCAGTACTAATAGTCTTATCATAACTATATTAATCACAAGACTATAACCCCAAGTACTAATAGTAGTATAATTATACTAACCATACTACTATACTATAACCCTAAGTACTACTAGTATTATCGTGTAGCCTTATCCCCCACTCCCCTGTCAGGAGGTCTCTCTCCAGGGGGTCTCACCTCCTGCCTGAGGGCCACCAGGCCTGGGTCCATATCGCCACTGGGCATCAGCTGGATGGTCGTCAGGTCCCGGAAGAAGGCATTCTTACCCTGCACCACACACACCACACACACACACACATTTACCTGATCGTCACTGCCATAGTCAATACCTCTGCCAAGGAGTTCGTGATTTCTCCAGGTTTTGTGCGTTGAGTTTTCAAAATAACTCGCTAACGCATGAAACATATTCTGCTTTTTGACAGCATGTCCCACAAGCAAACAGCTTCATTGGCTCCCAATGAAGCACCGTATCACCTACAAATGATTCTTGAAAGACGGTATATACAACTAGTAGATATTATTAGTAGTAGCAGAATGTGACAGGCCATTTTCCACATTCCTAATATGCCTAATAACAAGGACAACAAACTCACAACGTGCACAAAAGTTAAGTGTTTCCGAAATGACAACATTTAACTTTTAATTGTACATGGTCCCTAATAAATTGAAATTGAATTGAATTTATATAGTTGAGATGAGACAGTTGCATCTGCTTGTTCTGTATATTTTCGGCGCACTACGTTTCTGCTAGTGATGTTGATTATGATTATGTCCTTGATTGTAAGTCGAGTCGCTTTAGTTCAAAAGCGTCTGCCAAATGCAAATGTAATGTAATGTAATGTAATGCAGAAGGCTGACCTTGCTGTCAAAGAGGCTGAGGGGCTTGACCTTGAGGCTGAAGGTCATGGCGGCGTGCAGCAGGGAGGCCAGCAGGCATTGGTGCTGCACCATGGGGTAGTGCACCCCGCGCTGCTCCAGAGCCAGCTCTGCCAGGGACACGGGGCCTTCCGCGCCACCCCACACCTCCTCCACGCACAGCTGAGGAGCAGACTCCTCCTCCATACGCGCGTCCGCCTGCAGGTGGGGACCACAGAGGAGGATATAAGGAGAGAGTTGGGATAAGCAGCAAGATAAGTAGGAGGAGAGAAGGGGGGCATTGGCTCCTAAAAATGATACTCCATAAATAAATCATGAAATAAATGGTACTCCATAAATAAAAAGGCATGCTCTAAGACTTAGAGTAGAGTCCAAGTCACTCCACATGGTGAAGATGCTGAAACCAAAGAGGTAGAAAATAACACTAGAGAGGACACAGCAATTTGCGACAACACTGGGAAATGGCAGATGGAGCTTCCCAACTTCCGTAGGTAGTGTAGGTACCTTCAGGCAATGCAAGTCAATGGAGAACACGCTCACCCCTGTCAAAAAATTGACTAAAACTGTGTGAACACAGTTTTGAATCTCAAACCCAAAGTGACACCCATGGTGCAATATGCTGGCAGCAGATCACTCGTCTAATTGACGGGTGCACCTTTCAATGTAATCATACATTTCCAATCATAATGGTCAAATGCTGCGGTAATGTTATGAGCTTTTAGAACAAATAAACAAAAAAACATGTATATTCAGTTCGACCAGTCTGGGAGCACAAATTTCGAACAGGAAATAAAGTAGTAACAGTAATGCTTACTTAATTTGTATCGCACAATTCATACAAGACATGCAGTTCTATGTGCTTTAACAGTTTGGTGAAAAACAGAAATAAAATAAATAAGTTGAGTGAGAAAAAAAACAACTAGGGCTCCCATTAATTTCTTTTTAATGGTGATATTCCTCAGACATGTGGTGCGTTATGTGTTTTGTGTGTTGTGTGTTTTTCCTCACCTCCATAAGAATCTGGAGGAGCTGCACACAGGAGCCCAGGAATGAAGTCAATGCACTGTCCCCC
>NC_085875.1:21472746-21500246 GCF_034702125.1 Engraulis encrasicolus
TCTAATTGAATAGCCCTGGCCTATAGTATATTTAGGCTACCATGCAGAAACACCAAGCACAGTGTTGTGGAAGGGCACAAATGTAAGCTACACGAGAGCAAAATATTTTTGTCTTTAATCTGGAGGGACTTCTTCATATCATATAGGCCTATCTGTGGAGGTTGCCGTCCACATTCATGCGCAAAGTAGCCTAAAGTCATTGCCAAGTTGGCCGGTCCTCGGACATGGATGTGGAATAACACCTCTTCTGGAATATTTTCTTATAAAAGTATCCACTAAAGCACACACAGATGCGGTAGCTACAGAGGGGGCTACGACTTCCTTTCATTCCGTTTAATATTGAGTTGTTTAAAATACAAACGGATGCAAGGCGAGACGGGCACCTGCGAAGGGACATGCAATGGGATGCTTTTGTGCAGTCTGGAAGGCTACTACTGCGCGTTTTGGCGGTTTGACAGTCGGGAACAACGGCACAATAAAAATGGAGGAATGTTAAGGTATGAAGACACAGGCAAATCAGAAAATAATTTAAACCAAACATTATTAATGCCGCATGTGTCCTTGTCTTATCATGCGCTAGGCCTAATCAGTCTTGAGACTTTCACAAGAGTAAGACAGACTGACATGTTTTCCTCTCGCTTTGGTCATTTTAATGACCACTACTACTAAGTATTGTAGTAATGACAGATCGCAAAACAGGTCAGTTGAGATGAACTTCGCTACTTTATTTTCACGTGAAGGTTTCCAGTGGCATTTCCAAGCGCACGCTGATGTCCCGGTAGCTCGCTGTCACTCCTCTTCGCAAGACTAGCTCTAGGCCTATCAGATTCCTGGCTTGCGTGAGACACAGGTGACACGTGACACAGGTGCTTCATGGGTATTGTAGGCTCGCGAAATCGCATTGTATTGCTTTTGTAGCAAAGACGGTCCGAAGAAAAAAACTACAAAATGCGGTGCCTCATCATTCAGAATAGTAACGGACCCGCCAGAATGGCTAGTGAACCTTCGGTATCTACTAGCCAACGCCGACTTTCACCCGCATTTGGCTACCTGGCGTGTGTTAGTGTTAAGCCCTGTAACACACACTCACCAGCAGATTCTGTGGGCTGATGTGGCTCTCCTGTAACGTGTCACAGACTTTCTGAATGGGACTCTGACCCGTCACACAACCCCACAGCAGGAAACTCCCTATAGGAAGAGAAGAGAAGAGAAGAGAAGAGAAGAGAAGAGAAGAGAAGAGAAGAGAAGAGAAGAGAAGAGAAGAGAAGAGAAGAGAAGAGAAGAGAAGAGAAGAGAAGAGAAGAGAAGAGAAGAGAAGAGAAGAGACGAGACACACGACACCATTAATATTAGTGCAAAATTTGTACACAAAGCACTGGACAGAACAGAACACCATGTCAACAAATCGTGTATGAGTGTACAGAAGATGTGTGACATTGTGGTTCCACTGGATTGTGGTGAGCGGGAGAGAGAGAGAGAGAGAGAGAGAGAGAGAGAGAGAGAGAGAGAGAGAGAGAGAGAGAGAGAGAGAGAGAGAGAGAGAGAGAGAGAGAGAGATTATGTACTGAGCAGGGAGAGAGCCTCACCCAGTGGTGAGTTGTCACCGTGGACGATTCTCAGAGCATCGCCGTCACACTCCAGCTGAGACAGGAAGTCGCGCACGGGAAGCGGGCCGCTCTCCTCAGCGAACGAGACGGAAGGCCGGGACGTCAGCTCGCCGTAGCGCTGCAGGATCGGCCCCACCCGAGTCAGGTCCTCCTCAATGCCCGGACACGTCGGCTGCAAAGACGCAATACAACAGCAATGTGAGGCTACGTTCATTTAGCAGGTGCAGGTGGAGCTGGTGTAGAGCCGCGCATTTGTATTACTTGGGAAGTTTCGCTCGGTGCGTTATTCCAATTCAGTGATGCAGTGGGGAGAAAAAGGAGTCTCACACAGCAGCTGGGCCCACTTTTGCTTTAGGTTTCTCTTTAGTTACTCCTGAGTGCAACTCTATTTTCTCCCTACTACCGGTACATACATGTAGCAGAAGTTATCTGAAGAAAAAAACAATTACAAGTGGACCAACGAGTAGGGTAAAATACTGCACACTGGTCAGCTTTCATATACTAAATCTTCATTCTGGTGAAAACGCATGTTGCTACTGCTTCACCAGGTACACCCTGACATGTGACCAACAGGTGATAAAGGTGATTACCAGGACACATGACCTCATACATTTTTAAGCTAGATACCTGACGAAGGCAACAGCCGAAACGTTTGTCTACACTTCTGTTGCAATGTAAAAAATAAAAAATAAAAAAGAAGAAAAAAAGAACCCAAGTGCCATCTACTTTTTCACCTTCTAAGCTAGATACCACCCAATACTCATGGAACATGGATCAAGGGCCCATGGAAATGTGTGGGAAATTATTTATCAATGTAGTTTACATTTGTGAGTGCTTTATTTTGTTGAAAGAAAAGCCACATTCTCGCAGTTCTTACATTTATCAGGATAGCGTGACAAGAGACGCACAAGATAGCTTAGGCCGATATATCTGGGTGTAGTTTGTCACAGTATCCTGATAAATTAATACAAGAACTGCAGTCAGGAGCGCAGTTTACTATAAATAAATGTAATGACATCAGTTGCTTGCAACGAAGGACCTTTTAACAATATTTCTCAGAAAAAAACTGTGCCTTCCACTTACACACTCCTCCTGATTAGGTTCTGTGTGTAGGAGCTGGATGTGTGTGTAGAGGTCAAGGAGCTTGAGCTGAGAAGAGCAGAGCTGAAGGAGAGACTCATCCACTGCTTCTGGATCTGTTAAAACACACACACACACACACACTTTCAAAAGAACTGCCTTAACCAAAGTAAATGTAAAATGTATAAAGTGTGTATTAATCATCGGCTATAGGAATTGGCAGACCTACCCAGTCCTTTCAGGCTGTCCAGCAGAGCTCGAATGACATTGGTCAGGCAGGAAACTGGGGCGTTCTTATTGGCTAGCAGGGATTCCAAAGCCTGCCCACAAAACAGTTGAAACACTTTAAACTTTTACAATGGTTTCATTCATTTCAAATACTAATACATTTTGCATTCATTATTCTTACATTAATTTACACTCATTCATATGTTCTGCTTTCTTTAGTTTCATCTATACCATAGAAACTATTCTACAGTTTTGTCAGTGGATTGATGAATATCATTTATGTCTTGTTAAGTGTGTATGCTCCACCTGTTTTTTGATGGCGGGATGTTTGATGTCCAGGATCATGCTTCGAGCCTCACTCTCCAGCAGATCTGAATGATGATGATTGGTCAAAGTTAGTCATCTACTCTCTATAATACTTCCTATACTTTCTACTTGCTAACAATATTTTTCTTCTCTATCTTTTCTCTCAAGCACACTGAATGACAGTTATACGTATATGACAATCTGCTATACAAATCTTTTTGCTATACTGCTATACAGATCTCTAAATTAACTGTTTTCATCACCAGCCAAAATGGCTAATATGTAGATGCTGTTAATCTGGCTAGCCAAACACACACTCCCTAATGGATCAAAGCGGCAAGTAATTTGGTCTTTTCTACCAGCCAATTTCACCAACATTTGGCCGGTTGACTGGTGTTAGTCCTGTTACTATATTATTGCTATGTTGCTAACGTGTTGGTGTGATGTTTTTCTCACCAGGGTCCACGTCTTTGCTCTTCAGCAGGCTGCCGAGCCTCTTCAGCAGGTGCATGTCCTTGGCCCGCTCACTCTTCTTGTCACTGGAATAAAGCAAAACACCCACACCGTACAGTCATGACACACATAGTGAATGAGTGACCCATTCAAAGCCAAAGAAAGAAAATAACTGGGGAATTAGAAAACAGGGCGGTTGAGGAATCGAGTATACACTGTTGGACAGTTTGTCGTCGAGTTTGTGTAGCTACAAAACAACAGACACGTCTTGTTTACTCCTTGCATTGAAGGCAGTTTGAACAATCATCTCGCTGCCCCTACTGTTACGACAGATACGGATAGCGCAGACCTAGAATGGAACAAAAACAAAACTAACTGCGTTGACTTGCCTGCGTCAGGCTGAAAAAAAAGCATAACCCGCCTTTACACAACAGTAGAGAGAGAGAGAGAGAGAGAGAGAGAGAGAGAGAGAGAGAGAGAAAGAAGTGCGAGTGAATGAGCGAATAATACAGGGAGAGGGTAGGAGGGAAGAGAGAAAGAGAGAGAGAGAGAGAGAGAGAGAGAGAGAGAGAGAGAGAGAGGGAGAGACAGAGGGATAAGGCATAAGGCATAAGGCATAAGGCATAGGGCATAGGGCAATAAGGCATTACCTGAGTGCCAGGTGGAAGGGGATGGTGACGGTGCGCAGGACTCCGCTGGTGGGGTCTAATAAGCAGACCTGCTGGGTGTGGAGCTGCCAGCCCTGAGACGTCACGCTGTTCACGCCCATCAGCCTGTAGCCCCCGTACAGCAGCCTGGTGGCACACACACACACAAGCACGAGCACACGCACACACACAGTGAATGATATTGAATTAGAACATAGACCTCTATACTGTATACAGTACATAGTGTTTCCTATTGTAATAGTGCACGTATGTGTGTAAATGAATGTGCTTGCATACATAAATGTGGAAGGTGTGCGTGTGTGTCTGCATTTGTGTGTGAGTGTCAGTAAGCATTTTGCAATTACCGGTAGTGTATTTTTGTTCTTGCTTTTAGTAGATGTATCAAAATGTGTCTGATCTGTGCATTTTTCAGGGCCTCTGAGAATGTTTCTGTACAGCTGTAACATTTTCTTATGTATCATTTTGAATTAATGAATTGACTTTTTCAAATTTGCATTATAAAATAAAATTATACATAAAACATCTGATTGTTTATAAGTTGAATAGGTGACAAGTTAAAAACAATAATGATGATGATTTGAAGCACTATCACATCATATACAGAACTTTGAGAGGCCGTATCACAATAGTGACTTCTTGCACCGCGATACAGTATTGCGATTTCTCGGTTTGATACCTTATTGTTACAGCCCTAGTTTCTGTGCTCCAGTGAGTGTACCAACCATGTACCTTACCTGCAGTGCTTGCCCACGTTGAAGGCGCCGACGCGCGGCCCGTGCTGCGTGCCCCACACCTCCAGGATGCCCCTACGTGGGGCGTAGATGACCAGGAACTGGGCGTGGCGGCGGGGCATCGAGGGCGACGACAGCTCACGTTCACCACGCGCCTCCGACACCTGCACCCAGCCCAGCTGGGCATCACGGTAACCTGCACACACAAACACACACATACACCATCAAATAGATGCGATGTTTTGTAACCTACAAACACACACACACACATATTCAGTTCAATGAGTTGTTTTGTAGCCTAGACACAAACACGCACACACATATTCATTTAGAGGAGATGTTTTATGTACACAGTCTCTCTCTCTCTCTTTCACTCTTACACACACACACACACACCATACTAGCCAGTGTGCATGCAATCTTTAAACAGTGATATGATGGGTTTTCAAGATCAATTAATTAATATCAACTGTTATTCATTTAACTTTTTCTTTTAAACAACACTTAACACTGACCCTTCAAATACACAAACACGACGTGCAGCACCACAAAAAAATATCTGATTATAGCATATTCATTTCTGTGTGCCTACTCCCTGTTGAAGACACGCACACGCACACACACAACCACACACACACAAAGACACAGACAGAAACATAGCCACACACTGACCTTTCCACATGCGTATGGCGATGCCTCTGGTGACGTCCAGAAGTGTGACGCGTCCAAAGTCATCTGTGACTCCAGCCAGCGTGTTGCACGGCGACAGGCAAATGCTCTCCCCATGCCGACGGGAGTCAGGGAGACCAAACCTGCATGTGTGTGTGTGTACGCGTGTGCACAAAAGAGGGAATTAGGGTCAGATTAAGTTGACCTACACGACACACTCACTGTGTGCATTGACCACACAAACAATGCATTCCCTATACTAACTTTTAAAGAAAGTGTGTGTGTGTGTCTGTGTGCGTGTGTGCATGAATGTATTACCTGACAGGTATCTGTCTGCTTCTGTGTGTGTGTGTGTGTGTGTGTGTGTGTGTGTGTGTGTGTGTGTGTGTGTGTGTGTGTGTGTGTGTGTGTGTGTGTGTGTGTGTGTGTGTGTGTGTGTGTGTGTGTGTGTGTGTGTGTGTGTGTGTACTTTCTGGTGGTTCCATGCATGTGTTACCTGATGAGTGGCGTGGTGGCTGTGTGTGTGTGTGTGTGTGTGCGTGTGCGTGTGCGTGTGCGTGTGTGTGTGCGTGTGTGCGTTACCTGACGGGGAGGGCGGTGGCTGGCTCCACTTTGGGCTTCTGTTTCTGCGGTGGCTCCTCCTCACTCTGCTTCTTCCAGCCCAGCCAGCCACTATGGACAGGGGAGAGAAAAATGTCAAGCAGTGGAGTGTGTGTGTGTGTGTGTGTGTGTGTGTGTGTGTGTGTGTGTGTGTGTGTGTGTGTGTGTGTGTGTGTGTGTGTGTGTGTGTGTGTGTGTGTGTGTGTGTGTGTGTGTGTGTGTGTGTGTGTGTGTGTGATCTACTATCTGGCTATATCATGGGGCAATGTGTGAGTTTGCCATAATAGTCATAAAGCTATATGGCAGGGATTCTCAAACTGTAGGCCAGGGCCCACTGGTGAGGACTGAAGGTATTCCAAGTGGGGCTTGAAAACATTTTTAAAAAGGTCTAAATAATTTGTGTGTGTGCAGCAAGGCTATTTATTTGAGTTGTATTGATTGCTGGGTCAGAGGTGGACCCCAGACATACAGTCCCAGGAAAAAGTTTGTACACCCTTTGAAATTTCTTACGTTTCTGTCAAAATTGGTCATAAAATGTGGTCTGTTCTTCCCTGAAATCACAAGAAAGAACAACCAGAGTCTGCTTCAACTAATTCAATTCAACATTTACAAGTTTTCATATTTCCATTGGCCATAAGATGTAAACATTCACAGGACAGCAAGGCATAAGTAAGTACACCCTTGCATTCAATAGGTTTTAACCCTAAGTTAGTCGCAATAACCTCAACCAGATGTTTCCTGTAGTTGCAGATCAGATTAACAAAACAATCTGGATGCATCTTGTCTCCCTCTTCTTTAGAAAACTGCCCTTCTTCAGCAAGGTTTCTGGGATGTCTGGAGTGAATAGCTTTCTTGACTTCATGCCATATCATCTCAAATGTTTTTTGTCAGAGCTTTGACTGGGCTATTCCAGAATGTGTATTTCATTGTTATGAAGCAATAAGAATGAGTCAATTGCTTCTAAAATATGGGTGGTTGTCCCATTTCAGCACCTATCCTCTTGTGTGCTTTTACTGTGTGACAGACCACCTCACATTTTTTCTGTAAAATATCTCTCTTCTGAGTTCATTGTCCCACAGGTAATAGCAAACTGACAAGGGACTGAGGCACCAAAGTAGTCGCTTAAAATTATGCTCCCACCACCATACTCAAAAGTGGAGATGATGTTTTGGTGAAGGTGTGGTTCTCCAGTTGTCATCCAAATATGACATTGTGTGTTCCCCTGAACAATTCAACTTTGGTTTCAACGTTGGTCTACAGAATATTTGGCAGTAATTCTATGAAGCATATGAATGCTTTTTCGCAAACCTCAAAGGTGCAACAATATTTTTTTGAACAGAAACACCATTAATTTTAGATTGGCAGAATGAACCCCATTTTTAGCTATTCTTGGTTACATCTCCACTTCTGAGTATGGTGGCGGGAGCATTATTATATGCGGCTACCTTGCTGCCTCAGGCCCTTGATAGTTTGCTATTATCAGTGGAACAATGAACTCAAGTTTATTGTAATATTTTACAGGAAAAACGTGAGGAAGTCTGTCACACAGTTGAAGCACACAAGAGGATAGGTGCTGAAATGTGACAACAATCCATACTTTAGAACCAAATCGACTTCAGAATGGCTTCATAATAATGAAATACACATCCTGGAATAGCCCAGTCAAAGCCATGACAAATACAATTGAGATTATATGGCATAAAGTCAAGAAAGCTATGCACTCCAGATATTCCAGAAACCTTGCTGACGAGAGGCAGTTCTCTACAGAAGAGGGAGACAAGACACATCCAGATTGGTTTGTTAATCTGATCTGCAACTACAGGGCAAGTCTGGTTGAGGATTTTGCCACTAACTGAGGGTTAAAACCTATTTAATGCAAGGGTGTACTTACTTATGCCTTGCTCTCCTGTGAATGTTATGGCCTTATGGCCAATACAAATATGATAACATGTAAATGTTTGGGTGGAGTTAGATAAAGCAGACTTCATCTTGAGATTTCCGAGAAGATCAGACCATATTTTATGATCAATTTTGACAGAAATGCAAGACATTTCAAAGGGTGTACAAACTTTTTCCTGGGACTGTATGTGAAAATTTCAAGTGGGCCCCAAGTTGGAAAAGGTCTGCTGTAGGGTGCTTCTGCTACTCACCTGGCAGCGTTGAAGAGTGCTGACGTGAGTTTGCTGGCTACAGCTAAGGCCACGTGCGACAGAAGAGGCTGAGAACTCCCCTGCAGGCACACATACAGACACACACAAATACAAATGAAAAAAAACGACCCTTCCATTGCACTTTTGCAAGATATTGAATTAAACTCCATTGTCAGTGTCATCTTGCGACGCAGGGGCGCAACTACAGTATATGCAACGTATGCGTTGCAGGAGGGCACCAGAGAGAGGGGGGCGCGAAAGAGAGCGCGTTGGAGGGCGCCAAATAATTATTAAGTGTTTTTTTGGGGGAAGGGGGCACCAAAATAGTTCTTGCATACCCCCCCAGAAATGAGTAGTTGCGCCACTGTTGCGACGTCATCACAAGGCCACGAGCACAAGAGAGGATGGGAGTTATGGAGGATAATGGAAAGAACCTACTGGCTGGTAACGGACAGGCTCCTACCTCAATAGCGTAGTAGAAACCGGTGTAAGGCCCGCCCCCCACGGTGATGTATTGGCTCATGGCTGGGGGGCTGCCCTTCACCGAGGCATGGAAGCCCCCCAGGATAGAGGCATTCTTCATCTGGTCAAACACATTCAACGTCATGATGCCTGAGGAGAAGGGAAGAGAGAGGGAGAGAGAGGCCGTGAGGCAATGCTTACAGGAACAACACAGGTTTACAAAGTATACGCTACTACCTCTTGCCAATCTTCTCGTCAGTATTACGAGTGATTGGCAAGGCCTGGCGTCATCTGAAACTCATAGTCGCGATTACAATCGTAGCCCCCCCAAGTTACTACTGTATTGCTACATTACGACCTAAAGACGGCCAGTTTCTTAGGGATGTAAACAATTCCATCAATTAAAACGTTAATGATTAAAGAATATAAATAGAAATGTTCAATTTAAATTTTTAGATTGAAACGTTTTTATTAGGGAAACATTGAGATTTGGGGGGGAAAAACACCACTTATCAATTAATTGTAAGTCGGTCGATAAGGTCAACCAACTAAAAATTCATGATTTAATGTATAATTTGCACCCCTAGTCTCTGATCCTCACCCACGCTGCTGTGGTCCACGATGGTGTCCATGTCCTGCAGGCCCCACTTCTTATAGGCCAGGGGAGGGGGCTGCACCACGTCACTACCTGCCGCCGCAGCTATAGCGCCAGGGGGGGGGAGAGATGACATGGACAGATCAGTGGTGGTGGGGAGCAAAACGGGTACAAAGTAGATTGAGGGAAAAGAAAATGATTCAATAAAATGAAAAGAAAGGGAACAGGGAAATAAGTAGGAACAGGAAAGGGGTAGAAAGAACGAAATAAAGAAAAGGGGAATGGACTAAAATTAAGGAGTTATAAAACAGGGAAGCTGAGGAATCCGAAATGTACAGAACAGCTTGAATCAGTGAGTTACCACACAAAAACAAACACACACAGAAAAACACACAGACACACACACACAAAAACAAACACACACAGAAAAACACACAGACACACACCCCTCCTAAACCAACTAGAGGCGACTAGTGAGGTCTACACAGCACAACAAACTGTGGGAACAGACTGCACACAGCAAAAGTCGCAAAGGCAGCAGAAATAATTGACTTTGGACAGAACAAGCGCCATAAGTGGCAAGAGAGTTTTTTTGTGTCAGAAGCTTTTTGGGAGTCAAAACAGAAGTTATGCTTAAATGCTTCAGTTAACAACATGACATGGAGCTAGTTGCTTGGTGGAATATCTAACAATCTCGAAACAAGAACTTCAGTTGCTTGCTCCCACTGAACGTTAAAAGTTTGAATCTTTTGTCTCTTTTGCCATATTCGGCCTGTACATTCGAGGGGGTGTTCTTTAGCTTCTTTAACACCTTTGCTACGTGCAGTCTGTTCCTACAGAGCGAGGTGTGTGGGCTTTAGCCTCCTCTCCTGTACCTGAGGGACCCCTGGAGAGTTCTACACAGCATCGTCCAGGACAACAGGAGGACACATGACATCACATAGTATTCATTAATATACAATATGAAACGCAATACAAAAAAAAATCTCAATCATCTTACTACTTCAGACATTCAAGACTGTGCAACAGAGGGAAACGCATAGCTCCAGGAAAAAAAAATAAATCTAGATTTCTCTACCATACATGACAACAATCATTAAAGACACTTACTGGTGATTTATGACACAAAAAAGGCTAAAAACGGACAACAAACAGATAAATACATCTCACTAAAAATATGAACTGAACTTCACGTAAAGGTTTTGGGGTGGGTAGCAGTGATCGAAAAAATATAAAATCTTGCAAGAGAACAAGAAAATGAAATGACATAACAATACATTGGCCCTCATTTATCAAAGTAGCGTACGACGAGAATCATACGTACGTCAAATCTCGTCGTAAGCGCAGGAAAGATGAAATCCGTACGACTGCTCTCAGACGGTGTACGCCGTTTTCAAGTTGGACTTGAGATGACGATGATCACCAACTTGAGCAGTTGTAGCGCAACAACTCATTAACATAACTATGTAGCCTACATCATTACAAAATGTTTTTACATTGTATATTTTGGTTATAACCGAACTTTCTGCTATGGTTTCTACGCAAGTTTGATAAATGAGGTCCAATGAGTCTTTACATGGGCACTTTTTTCCGTTTAAATATGAAATTTAATTCGCTTGAAAGAACTACATCTCCGGTTTCCTCGCTTAACCAGCTTATATGAACTTCTAAGCCACCAAATATACAGTAATTGGTTTAAATCATGGGTGGAAAACCTATGGCTCGAGGGTTGTTTACATTATGCAGTTTCCCATGAAATAACACATGTTTTGCAAAGCAATCTTAGAAATTACATTTGCAATAAAATTATGTTATATTCTCAGAGGACCTAGTGAAGGTGGGGTCTTTTGCAAAGGTGGCCACCTTTTGCCTTAAGTGCAAGGGGAAATCCTGGTTTGTGTTCATAGTATGGCCCTTTATAAAGAAGTGGCCCTTCGAATGAAAAATGGTTTACCACCCCTATATAAAATATTTTGCCTGCTTATATTTAAGGAGACTATTTGACAGTTTTGACTGTATGGTGCATATTTAATCCTATTAAAAGTGCCCACGTAATCATGGCTTATGAAACATGGCTACTCCTCTCTCCCTCTCTCACCTCTGGCCACCTGGTTCCTGCAGGCTCGCAGGGACTGGAAGAGGCTGAAGCCATCGATGGTGACCAGGGCGGCGGGGTACAGGATACTCAGCTCCTCATGCTGCGAGGGGGAAAAAAGAAAGAGTGCCAGTTTTTACACATTGGTCAAACTGCATCACTGAGTGCAGTTACATGCAAGTGCAGTTACATGAATGAATGAATGAATGAAACTTTATTGTCATTGTACAGGTACAACGAAATTGGTAAAGTGCAGATGCTCACGGTGCTTAAAAATCAACAAAGAAACCTATATATATACTGCATAAAAATAATTAAGTTTTTAAAAAGTCAGCTGTGCAAAATTAAGTGTGCGGATTGCTTTTGGATAAAAACTGTCTTTTAGCCTGTTGTTACATGCACTGAGCATTCCAGTTACAAACGCCAAATTTGTTTTAAAACAATATTCCGATTACATGTGTGAAACAGTGCTCTGCAACTGAAATATTCCCAAAAAATAAACAAACAAACAAACAAAAATACACATTGGAAATAAATAAAGAGTTTACGTGACTTGTGTGCAAAACCGAATACCGCCATCATTCCGTTTAAAATCTGAATATGCCTCGTATGTAGCAGCGCTCATTGTCAGTGCTAAATAGTATGACAGACAAGGACCATAGCACGGAGGATGGCATGTAAAAATTGACTGTTTTACAGCTTTTTAAAATTTGCATACTTTTAGCAAACACTCTACATTTCGTGTGTGTGTGTGTGTGCGTGTGTGTGTGTGTGTGTGTGTGTGTGTGCGTGTGTGTGTGTGTGTGTGACTCCGGGATGGAAATGTGGATACATTTGGCAAACACTTCACATGCCATCTGTGTGTGTGTGTGTGTGTGTGTGTGTGTGTGTGTGTGTGTGTGTGTGTGTGTGTGTGTGTGTGTGTGTGTGTGTAGCGAAGGGGAGTAGAGTTGCCCAGCTGGGACTCGAACCCAGACCTTCTGGGGTAGTAAACCGGGGCTCTGACCGCTACACCAAAGAGCCAGGCTCGTTGGCATGTTAGTCAGAACACACCCACAACCCTAGTGATGGTCACTCCATCACAGTGTGTGTGTGTGTGTGTGTGTGTGTGTGTGTGTGTGTGTGTCTGTGTGTGTGTCTGTGTGTGTGCCTGTGTGCGTGTGTCTATGTGCGTGTGTCTATGTGCGTGTGTCTGTGTGTGCGTGTCTGTGTGTGTGCCTGTGTGCGTGTGTCTGTGTGTGTGTGACTGTGTGTGTGTGTGTGTGCCAGGGCTTGACATAAACTTTTTTGCTTGCCGGCCATTGTGGCTAGTGGTTTCCCAGAGTCACTAGCCATCCAGCTATTCTACTAGCCATTTTGTTTTTATCATGGCGCTGTATATCTAACCTCAGAAGATGAGGTGCTTCAAGAAGATGAGTGCATGGCTTTCTACATGGAGATAAAACACACAAATAGAAACGGAGTAACTGAGCATTGTCTTGAACTTGAATACAAACAATTGATACACAAGGGGCAAAGAATATGCAGAATATACGCCGTTCTGATATGTCATACCATAAAATAAGCTACCTGCCAAATTGGCTAGTGACACTGAAATTGTTACCAGCCTTAGCCAAGTTTTACCAGCATTTGGCCGGTTGGCAGGTGCCAGTGTCAAGCCCTGGTCTGTGTGTGTGTGTGTGTGTGTCTGACCTGGTCGGTGACTCCGGGGTGGCGAGGGATTGCGTAGGTGCGACACTTGAGTCTCAGCACGGGGTCCTCATGTAGCAGCTGAGCCAGGAGCAGCACGCCAGTCTGAGGAGAGAGGAGGACGCAGTCACACACTTCACTACTACATAAGAGACATGGTGTGTGTGTGTGTGTGTGTGCGCGCGCGCGCATGAGCGAGTGAGTATTAAGTAAATTGACTCTGTAGCCAAGTTTACATGTTTTTCATTCTGAATAAATTAATTCCGAACTAAATAGTTCAGAATTAAAATTATTTTCCGTCGAGTTTATATGAAGCACTTCATTTAATTCTGAATAAACGTCTTGGGATCAGAAAGCGAGCCCGCACATACGGTATGCACACTCTAAATTGAGACAGATCTGTACGTGTCCTCTTGTTCTCTTACAAATGTAATTATAACCCTAGTGGAATTATATTACATGGTTTCAAACATCATGCTACCAGTGTTGTAATCACATCTGTAAAAGAGTAATTCTACTTCCACTCTATTACAACTCTGTGTGTGGATGAGTGGATTACCTCTGTGTAGAAGCGAACATATCCAGAAGTGAAACCTATTACTATGCAGGTCCAGTCAGGTCTGCCAGTGGAGCTCCTAACATAGGACACAAATTAGCATTTAACACAGGTGTGCATGCACTATTACTCATACAAATATGATGCAAATACCAAATAAGAACGTTGTTGAAGCTACTATATTGGTGGCTAAAAGTATGTGCGTAGTCTTACCTCTTCTGGCTGGCTAGAGGAATGCAGATCACACTGCTAATACATTCTCTGCAGAGATAAATAAAAACATCGTCATTAAAATGTCATTGTCATTAACATGTTCTGTATAAAAATGAATTTATAGTACAGTGTACCTATATAATATATGGCATAGTATAATATAGCAGCTTATATACACGTAATTTCAGCTATCTGATCCTCCAATCGGTTTGAGGCTTTGCTACATGAAATACACAAACACACTACCGGTATACGCATCATTAGGGCTGCACGATTATGGAAAAAATCATAATCACGATTATTTTGGTCATAATCGTAATCACGATTATTAATCACGATTATTGTTTTTTTGCAGATTTTCTTGAAAATTATAACAAGATGAAATATAACCAAGAATGAATTATATACGGGATGAGCAAATAAAATTAATTGTAATAATTATGTAAAGGCAATAGCATGAAACACCAGCCTGTCAGTATGTTCTGGCTTCAAGGACGCTCTCAAAGGTAGGTCACTATTGCCACGATTAAATCACGATTGAAATTACGACTACAATTTCACAATTTTATCACGATTTTCTATCATTTCCGATTAATTGTGCAGCCCTACGCATCACTACTAATCCTCCTGCCACTCCCCTATCCACCTCCTCTCTCCTCTTCTTCCTCCTTCCTCTCTCTTTACTCTTATCATTCTCTCTCCTCCTCCACCTCCTCTTCTCTCCTTACCCTTCCTCTGTGCTGAGGGTCCCACTCCAGGATACGGCCAGATTCATCTCCTCTCGGCCCCCCTCATCCGTACGCCACCTCGCTATGAAAGGAGATAAAGACAGACACAGAGGGAGTAATGTACCACTGCACTTACACACTCGCTCCACACACTGGATTGGCATATCTGAGGACTGCAAGAGTATTGTAACAAATGCTGTACTATACAAATGTAAGCAACGACATGAAGCCCATAACACACAGACATGGACAACACACGCACACACCGACATACAGACACAGACACAGACACAGACACAGACACAGACACAGACACAGACACAGACACAGACACAGACAAACACACACACACAGACAAGCACACACACAGACAAGCACACACACAGACACAGACACAGACACACAGACACAGACACACACACACACACACACACACACAGACACAGACACAGACACACAGACACAGACACACACACACTTGGTAGAGCAGCACACCCACCAGAGAGGAAGACGGCTTTGGTTTCTCGGGCCACCACCAGCAGGTCGGAGCAGGGGGAGAGGGACAGCACGCAGTCCTGCAGCCAGGGGATGCCAATGGACTGGGCACTGTCATCATCCACCTGAGGGGCATGGAGGTATAAAAAGAGAGACCTTATCTACTGATCCCAAGTCAGTCAAGAGACCAGGGGTGCATTTCTCGAAACCATAGTTGCTAACTACTTGAAAAAAACGACAACTAACCCTTCTTTGCATTTGCACTTGTTGCTCTGTATATTTCCTGTGCACTTTGTATCTGCTAGTGATGTTGGCTATGATAATGTCCTCGTTTGAAAGTCGCTTTGGCTATAAAGCGTCTGCCAAATGCAATGCAATATAATGTAATGCTAACAACGTTAGCTACTTTGTTGTTTGCAATGCAATTTCCAGTTGAAAACTACCCCAAGTTGCAACGGTTGTGCACAGAGCAGGGGCTCCCTGAGGGGCATGGTGTTTAAAAAGAGAGACCATATCTAATGATCCCATATCAGTAATTGATGAGTTGCCAATGTGAGGTTAATAGCAACTGTACACAGAAGAGGGGCTACGTGGGAGTCATGGGGGTTCAAACAGGAACCTAAATCTACTGATGAATAAGATCGCTGAGTTTCAGCTTCATAAGGACTGTGTACAAAACAGGTGATACCAGAGTCAGACATTTTTTCTACTGATCTCACATTAGATCTGTCAGTGGTTCAATGCCAAATTCCTGATGGGACTACCATTGACAAGGACAAGTGTCACACTACAAGAGAAGTAAATGTGATATGTCACGGTGAGTAATGATTTATTAATGAACTGCTTATAAGATATAGGCCGAATAAATGCACATTTAAAGTAATTTCATCGTGACACACATCTATGCAGCACTATTTAATTGCAGACCTATTTTTAACCATGTTATTATGTATATTAAATAGAGGTGTATAAAGTGGACACTGGAATTACTGATGTAACTAATATCGAGTAAAATCAAGTAGTAGTGTACTTCCATGAACAAGTAATTGTAATGTAATGCTTCCATGTCTCCTTTATACACCTCAATATACTACAAGTCATTTTTCATAAGAGACTTACTGGGGGTCCATTTTCAGTTGCTTCTGGGTTGTCCCAGGCACCCCAGTCAGAGTCGTCCCAGGTCAGGTCATTCTCTGCTGCAGGGGAGCAGTGAGACAGAACAAGTGTGAAAAGAGAGGAGATGTGACAGGAGGGGACAGGAGAGGACAGAACGAAAGGATGGGCAGAATGGACAAGCAAGCGATAGCAGGGTCACACTGACAACAATGGCTACTGGCATACAACTACAGTCACGCCTCATCATGTCTCGTGGTTAAAAACAAACAAAAAACTTCTTTGACAAATGTCAGAGACAAAATGCAAATAGCACTCACTTTATGTGGCTATAATTCTTTCCACTTACAGTTACAGGTATATCAATGTTAGTGTTGGAATAACTGCCAAACTAGCATCAATTATTGAACAGTTTTCCTCATTTAATGTTGTAAGTCTGATCTGTCAGTTTCCGTTGTGCAAACACCTGAATATGGAACTGCATTGTATTGTGTACAAAAGCAAAGGGAAGGGAAAGAAACTCAGAGATATTTTCTTCAGACGCTTTGTTGATGTGCTTACATGCACATGACAGGACTCCAGCCATAGGACAAGGCAGAGATGGGACCAAGTCACTAATTTGCAAGTCGCAAGTAAGTCTCAAGTCCTTCCAATCAAGTCCGAGTCAAGTCACAAGTTACGACACATTTGACCAAGTCAAGTCCAAGTCCAAGTCGTGCCAAAGCCAAGTCAAGTCCAAGTCCAAGTCTTATTTTTTACAAGTCCTTAACAAGTCACCTTGTATTCTATGTGCAATATTGACAAATACTTTTGGTCATAAATTCATTACCTCTCCACACTGCTTTGCATGTCCCCCTTCGCCAGTCATGTCCTTTACGAAAATCGACCATGGTATATCATGATTGCATGGTTTTTGGTTTGACTAGGTTTAACTATAAAATGAACCATGGTTTTACTCTGGAAATTAACCATTATTCATTAAATTACACTTAGTTGATGCTTTTTTTATCCAACGCATCTATTGGTGATAGTCCTTGGAGCAATGTGGGGTTAGGTGCCTTGCTCAAGGGCACTTCAGTCATGAATGGAGGTGTAGGGTGGGATGGGTGAGGGTAGGATTCGAACCTGCTATTCTGTGATCTTCAGTCCAATTCCCTAACCATTTGACCACAGATGTGAACAAGTTTTCATGTTTTTTGGGTGACCATGCAACCCACAATTAACCATGTTTTTTTTTTTTTTTAAGCATCGTTTGTGATTATGGTTAAACCATAGACACAAACCAGGCTGAAAAAAATGTGAAAATCATGAATAACCATGATCCATGGTTAGTCAGGAACCACATTTTTCATGGTTACCAAAAAAACATGGATAAGCCATGGTGATACTATGGATGGTTCAGAATACTTATAGAGACCATGGTTACTACAGTAAAACCATGAACGATTTTCGTAAGGGGTTCTAAACAAAAAATAGTAGGCCTACTGGTACTGTTTAACCCATAGATGCCTGAATGTGTTGCGCAACATTGGCGCTGGCCCCTGGAGCAGCATTACGCAACATTCAGGCTCATGAGATAATTTTATTAAAAATCTCTGCTTGTTTGAGATGAATTAACACATTCTAATGACAGATAAGGGTCTTAGTGTTTAAATGCAACTTTGTGCATATTTCTATGTGCTTCAGAAGCTGAGATATTTAGGTTTTTATAGGCTGAGGGCAGCTTTTCTTAAAAAGGGCTCAGGCATTCAGCACCCTTTTTTTGCAGGTCAATGGGTTAAGGGTAAATTGTTTCGTTTTCCTTTCTTTCAAGCATTTTTTTTCCACACACAAATGCAAAAATATATATATACAGGTATTCACTGACTTGAAATACTATTGCAAGCTAAAACTGTCAAGTCAAGTCAAGTCTCGAGTCAATAGCATACAAGTCGAGTCAAGTCACAAGTCATTCCTAATATTGGCAAGTCAAGTCTCAAGTCGAGTCATTTGTGACTCAAGTCACAAGTCAGTCCAAGTCACAAGTCACAAGTCCACATCTCTGGGACAAGGCATATACAATAGGCCTAATATCAGATATAGATATTGGCAAAGGTTGCAAACAGTTGTCGCATTCAGTCATAGCAACTGTATTCTCTCGGGTAGTCTAGCTGCTGCCTGCTGCATTTTAGTCATCCCCTGTTCCACGGGCCTCGGATGATGACTCATTCCACACAAGTCGCCCCTCCCCTCCCCTCTCCTCTACAGATAAAAGCTCACCGTTTACCTGTCAGTCACTAGCTCTAGTCAACCCGAAACATTCGTGTATTTCGTTGCGTAGTTAGGGTACGCATCTATGTGGAAATAATAATATTTACAGTTCTTATCCCAAACGAAAACAGCTTGTGAAGCAATATGATTGGCTGCTAACTAAGCTGTCAACTGTCAACAGTAGGCTACGCTTTTTCGTTTGCCTTCCAGCCTCTGCCTATTCAAATTTGTCAATGTTGCATTAAAACATGAACAATGTCCCACACTAAAAGCAATGCAATGTCACCAATCGCTGATGTCAAACTAATGTTTTGTTGTATTGCTCACTCACCCCTTTGCATTGCATTGCATGAACAGCTAGCTAGTTAGCTAGTGCTGAAGCAATATGTCGCCATACCTGTTTGAGTTTTGGGGTTCTCCTCCGGTGGTGGAGTGGTTTTCTTGTTGTGAAACAAGAACTCGTGGACTGTCTTGAGCTCTTGGACGCGACAAAACTCCGTCAGGCAACAAGACATGTCGGTCTTGATCCAGCTGGATGCGCAGAGTAAAGTCTGCTAACCAACGTTAGCTAGCTGCTGTTAGTTCAAAAGGGCAATGACAAACCTTATGATGTGGCTGCTGCTTGGCTTGCTGTAAACTTGCAGAGAAGTTCAGAAACCGTATCGAAAAGCCCCCCTTAAAATACGACATCCATAGATTACAGTTCGGGTTGTAGCGCTTTACTTCTGAAACGGCCAGTCATTGGCAAAAACATAGCTGAACGTTATCTATAGCTATTAGAAATTTGTTGTTTTCGTTGCTTGTGTTTCCTTGAGGTGTTTCCTCTACTCTGTGTTCAGTGTCATTATCTGTAGTTCTAAAGACTTTGGGTTACGTGTCACCCTCTGTCGGTAGGGAAGATCATGACTATCATTGCTTGATTTTCGTAAGGACTGCACACTATTCAGTTGCCTATTCAACGGCAGGTTTTATTAATAACCAAAAAGTGCAACTAAATGAAACTTTACCCCATCATCTTCTGCACACTCACTGGCACTCCTGCACACAATCACTGTATTTTTTCCCCTCACGACTGTCCCCAGGCAGCGCCTGACAGCTTCACACCCGGACCATCTTTCGTCCGTTGTCCCCCAACACACACACACACACACACACACACACACACACACACACACACACACACACACACACACACGCACACACGCACACACACACACACACACACACACACACACACACACACACACACACACACACACACACACACACACACACACACACACACACACACACACACACACACAGTTTTGATATTGTCACTTCTTGCATGATAGTAACTCCCTTGATATTACCTGAAATCTGAAACATATCCCCCCCCCTTTGGTTTTCAGACAAATCGGCTGCATACTCACACAATAGGCCAAGGGCAGAAGCCAAGTTTGGGCCCAGTACACAAACACAAACAGTGTACACAAACACATCACACAAACTTATTTTTCTTGACCACAACAAGGCATCAGAATCTGTGTGTGTGTGCGTGCGTGTGCGTGTGTGTCCATGTGTAACCAAGGTGTTCCCGCACAGTCCGTCCCCCTCTGGGCCACGAAGTTGCCACCTTCTACTCAAAGCATCACTTTGGGTATGAGAGTCACAGCACAATACCGCTGGACTAAAGTACCCGATAGCCCAACTCGATACTGGCTTCAGGAGGGAGGTTTACTAACATTCCACACCACACTCTGCTGGTTGGCCTCCGTTACACTCACCCCCCTAAACCTCACTCCCATCCGGGTCACGGCACCAGTGTAACCGAGGTGTTCCAGCGCAGACCATCCCCCTCGTGGCCGCAAACTCGCCACCTAGTCAACGCATCGGTTTGGGTGTGGGACTCACAATACGATACCGCTGGACTAAAGGACCAGTCCGATAGCCCAATGCTACCGATACTGTATGAGGCTTCAGGAGGGAGGTTTACTAACGTTCCACGTCACACTCTGCTACTTGGCCTCCATTACACTCACCCCCCTAAACCTCACTCCCATCCAGGTCATGGCACCAGTGTAACCGATGTTCCTGCGTAGCCTACTCTATATGGGAATACATTTAAAAAGTAGGCTTTCCAACACTGCCCACATAGGCCATACACTACCATGTGAATAAGCATATATTGTATGTACAAGAGTGTGACACTAAATATGAGACCCCTTGCAAAGGCCACCTCTGTTAGCCTAATACCATACATCACCCGGATTCTTTCATTTTGTAACAAAAATGAGCGAAGGCATAGGTGCCAGCTGCCTGGCTCACCTCTGTGCCATCATAACAAAAACTTAAAAGTCACCAGCTCAGACTATTATGACATCACAACCTTTAATGTGTGCATGGGCAACTGTGGTATGAAGAGGGGTTGCTGACATTCAAAGGGGACATTGTAAGTTTCCATATTTGTGAAATATTTTTTTTACAATTATTTAAAACAAACATTTTTAGCATACTTGATGTTAAATGTCAGACCTTGAGGATAATATTCTCTTCTAGTTCTGTCTGAGGTCAGCTGTGGTAAACTTAACAGCGAGGACAGACAGTGCACAGTAGGCAGGCGGTATGGCTCAAATTGTGGGGTATCCTTTTGTAATGTGTGATGTATCTGTTCGTTGATCATCTTAATGTGGGGTATTCCAAGAAGATGGTTAAGTGATAATCCTGGCTAAGTTTACCTAGAGGAAGTTGTAAACCCAATAATAGCCTGTAGGTGCCACTTAGGTATACCAGCCTCTTACTGCAGATGTGATCTCACTCTATGCTGAAAGCACTTAACTACATTATAACAACCCTACAGTATGAGGAGAGACTTACGTAACCACTTAAGACTTGGCCATTACCATTTTGGAGATGATAATGTTATAACAGAGGCTCTGCGCTAAAGGGTTCAGAAAATGAGGAGTCCAGCAGGCTCTTCTTAGATGATTTACCACTACCTCAAGGTCAAATTAGCCTGACTTAAAACCGAACCAGCTTCTTGGAATACCACCCCTGGGCATGAACTTGGCCTGAGCAGTTTGGATACTGGAGGATGGCGTGAAGCTCCTGCTTCTAACCATTTTATTGTAATTCAATAGGGCCAGGGACGGATAGTGATTCCATGGGCCCCTCTACCTAGCTGTCTCGCTGAATCCTGCTGTAAACCCGTGCTTATAATAACTGAGACCCAGCGAAGAGAGAAAGAGAGAAATGGAGCGTCCTAGGAGCAGGTCTCCGTCCCCCCAGCGGCCCCCCTCTCGCCTGTCCTGCCGACCCAGATCCCAGAGGAGGGATAGAGAGGAGGTCCTCAGCGAGATCAGACAGAGACTTCAGGTACTCTAGTAGCCTACATGCATGCTAATTAACTAATTAACAATATAGATTAAACCAAAGAATTGCTGTCATTCAACAGTCATTCACAGAGGGGGGGGCTTCAGCTGGGGGCCCTACAGTAAGCATTTGCCTACGGTAGTTGTGTCAGGCCCGAGAGTAACAATGTATGTGATAATATTTGTATGTATTTGTAACTAAAGGGATATCATGCTCCCACAGTGGTGATTAGAAGTTCCCTAACAGTGGCTTACTTTTTTAAATTGATGTTTTTGGACTTTCACACCTAAATCAGCCTGGACAGCAATATGAGAGAGATGATAATGTGCTACAAATATTAGTTGCTTTTTTTTGCACTGATGAAGGTCTGAGGACCGAAACGTTTGCACCCCCACTTGGTAGCACTTTATTTTATTTTTTGTTTAAGTTGATGGATTAAAACACCTTTCCTGCATCGGCAACCCTTGGTGTGCGAGTTCTCTTCTTCCTCCTGTGTTCTACAAATATTATTGCCATTGCTACCACTTACAGTCAGGGATGCTGACAGCTTTGGCCAGGCTCTGGACAAAGTCATCTGAAAGGGCCCCTCATCCAGTACATAGGCTACAATGTAATGAAGACCTTTGGGTTTTGGTCAGCACCATGAATTGAAAAAAGCAACTGTTGGCCTGCTCCAACCTTTATTATATATTGATATATATATATATATATATATATATATATATATATATATATATATATATATATATTATATATTGATATCACTGACAGCACACTGCCTTGTCGTTTGCTCTCTACCCATAACCAGGAGGCCGAGGCTGAGGCTGAGGATGGTCTGCCGAAGGGCCTGGCTGGCTGGCTGAGCAGGTCGAGCTGGGGCCCCAGCCTGTGTGGGCTAGCGGTGCTGCTGGTGCGGCTGGTGGTGCTGCTGCTGGCGGCGTACCTGGCCACCTTACTGGAGGCCAGCCTGGGCGTGGCCGGCTTGGCATACTTCGTCATGGCCCTTGTCATCCCCGCAGGGCTAGCAGAAAGGAGGTACCAGGCCCTCTCTGGGTACATCAAGCTCCTGTGCAACAACCTACACAACCCCTTGTACAGTAGAGGCTGATGACTTTATGTCAATACAAGAAACTATTGGGGTCGAAATCGCCTTTTCACACTGAGGAAGGGTGTAAACCAGGATGTTTGTGAGGCGATTAAAGAATCGAAAAGAAATCTGATGAGGGCTTTGTCATTTGATTGCCGATTTTCATTTGTTTTTTTCCATAGCTGGATCAGGTTGGGCAGAGCTAAAAGCTTTTGTGTTAGGATACTTCTAAACCAGGGGTCACCAACGTTGTGCCCGCGGGCGCCAGGTAGCCCTCCAAGAGCTTCTGAGGTGCCCACCAAGGATGGTAATAAACAGTGACGACTACCAGATTTTAGTCACAGTTAATGCTTTACTTGATTTTTAAATATGAGATTATTTATTCTTTATAACCTATAAGTGAATTATCATTCAATAATAGTGTGATTTGGGAAAGATGCCAAGACATCAGTAGAGGATTTTGAACAAAAGTAGCCCTCGGATAGCCCTCAGAAGCCCTCGGGTAGCCCTCGGTAGCCCTTGGTAGCCCTCAGACCCAGAAAGGTTGGGGACCCCTGTTCTAAACCATACATTAAAGCGAAATCTTAGTCATTCCAGTGGAAAGAGTACGAGGCAAGGTTTGTAAACTGAAGCAGAAGAGACGATGAAGTATTGAGGAGAAACAAGTCACATGACCAAGGCAATTTTTTGGTAGGAGAGTTTGATATGTTAGAGAACCTAAAATCATCGTGAAATCAAGAAAGAGTTAAAAAATGCACAATACATAATGCCATTTTATATTAATACATTTATTTTCACATTCATACATAATAGATACATTGCATGATATAGTATAACAATAAATCCTGTTGCATCTTACTTGAACACCTTAACAAATATTTGCGATGGATTGGTGTTGTGCATTGCAAGAATTTTTTACAAAAAAATATACATCAAGTACAAAAAATAGAAATCTTCCCAACCAATTAGGTAAACTAATTTGTAATCAAAAAGATGTGTAGTTGTAAAGAAAATACAGTAGCCTATAAGTGGTGTGTGTGTGTGTGTGTGTGTGTGTGTGTGTGTGTGTGTGTGTGTGTGTGTGTGTGTGTCAGTATGCATATATTTTTCGGCCAGCCATCAGATCAGTACACTAGCAGTTTTATCGAATCAACTTTACATTTACTGTACATCTCGCACTATAGAGCAAGGATGTCAAACTCAGGCCCAGGGATCATTTTATTTGGCCCGTGAAATAATTTCAAATGTGTACTACAGTTGGCCCACGTACACCATTAATACGTTACAATATGACAAAATTATATTATACTATATATTTACATTATCATATAACAACATTTTGTCACAGGAATATGAGTGGGCCCAGACCAGTCTAACATCTCATATATCACTGACTTGTGTACTATATGTTATAGTATACAAGTCAGTGGTATATATACATACAGTACATCAGAATATGTGCAGGCATATTTGAACTTGCATGCTTCCATTTTTTAATAATAAATATTGAGTGTGACCCGCAACTTCGTCCCAGATTTTGATTTCGGCCCACTGTGAGTTTGGCACCCTGTGCTGCTTTAGACAATTACGCAGCCTCAAAATCTAAAAGATTTCGCCTGTTTCATCTGGACGGCTTCTGCCGCCTTCTTCTCTCTGCTCCGCCGCTGCTGGCAGGAGAGGAATGCCCAGGTGACTGCCCAGCCAATCACCAGGCCCGTGACGGCCAGCACAGCGGTGGCCCACACTGGCAGTGACTCTTGGCACTGGATGGGCCGGGGGGTCTCAGGGTCAGGGACATGAGTGGTGGTGGTGGGAGGGCTGGTGGGCACTGGGGGGGCACTGTTCACACGAGTGAAGATGTATGGGTGGTCCTGGTGGAGAGATCAGAGTAGAGAGAGAAGGTCAACAACACACACACACACAGAACATGGACACACGCATGCATGCACGAATGCACGCACGCACGCACGCACACACAAACGCAAACACACACACACACACACACAAACACACACACACACATACACACACACACACACACACACACACACACACACACACACACTAGGGCTGTAACGATAGACTCAACTAACGATTCGGTTCGTATCACAATTTTTGACCTACGGTTCGATACACCCCATGATGAAATGTATCTGATTTGAAACTTGGAAGCACTATCACATCGATTCATATGGTTGTTTTCTGGACTGAAGGACAACATTTTGAATGGGCGTATCACGATATTGCCTCCTTACATCACGATACAGTATTGTGACTCTGAGTATCACGATTTCTCGGTTCGATCCAATATCATTACAGCCCTAAGCAACATGATCTCCAGAATTCCGTGCTCCTGGACACGGATGTTAAGGATTTTGATAAAATTCCGTGCTCCTGGACACGGAATTGTTTTCCGTGATGGACACACAGAAGTGCTCTCTCTATACTCCCACAGCTCTATGTTTCCACAGTCTTGTGTTTTCTCAGGATTTTTCTCATTTCAAATATTTTTTCTCAAAAAAACATTGGTAACACTTTAGAATAATGGATGCAAAAAAGCATTATAAAGACTTAATAAATAATTAACTATTGATGAACAAAACATTAACAAACGTTTGTAAATGACTAGGAAATGTAAACAAATGCTTGTAAATGACTACATCATTAGTTAATTATTTACTGAGTCTTTACTAAGGAACATTATTATAAAGTGTTACCAAAACATTTCTTACTGACAGGTTACGGTTAGGGACTGTTTTGGTCAGGACACAACTTCAATTGCTATAGCATCATTTTGTTTAGGATTAGCATTTGGTATGTATTTTCTAATAATAGAGTTAACACAATGCTGTGGGAATACAGAAAGCATTTCCGTGTGCCGTGTCCAGGAGCACGGAATTTTATCAAAATCTGTGCTCCTGTACACGGATTTCGTGTCCTTAACATCCGTGTCCAGGAGCACAGAATTTTGGAGATCAGGCTGCCCTAACACACACACACACACACACACACACACACACACACACACACACACACACACACACACACACACACACACACACACACACACACACACACACACACACACACACACACACACACACACACACACACCATTGCATCCCACAACTTTTACCACAAATTTGCTCAATAGGAAAAAAAGCATTTCATCAGACCTTTGTGGGACACTGGATCCTGGAGCGGTTGTGTCTGAATTCGTTGTAGATCTGCTTGCTGCCCACTGGCTCCAGCTGCATGACAAATGACACAGACAGACAGACAAAGATGACGGATGGACAGATATTGAGTGATTCCCACATATTGTCAGTAGTGAGTTGATTCCAACCTGTATGATTACAATGCACACAACACAGTAAGCCAGGGGTGGCATTCTCGAAAGCGTCTTTGCTAACGATGTTAGCAACATCCTTCGTAAGAGCGACTCAACTCTCTCTCGCCACTAAATCCAAGGGAATGGTGTTGCGTCTTAAGACGGTTAGCAACGACAAGAATGGAGAAACGGGTCCCAGAACTGTTATGGAGTGGGATCACAACATTTAATATTTATCTTTGTTCTGGTAAGATTCTACTCATCATGTTGTTCCATAGTGCAATCTGATTCAGTGGTAAAACAGGTCAAGTCAACCTTGAGGTAGTGATGAATCATCTAATGCAGTGTTTCCCAAACTGTGGTGCGTGCACCCCTGGGGGTGCGCGGCCTGCCATAAGGGGGTGCACAAGCTGAATAGAGCAATGGTGGATATGTGAATTTTTATCTAGCATTAATGAACATTAAGTAGTTTTTAATAGTATGGTGCATTATATGCTGGAAGGGTCCATCTGAAGTGTAGTTTAGTTCCAAGACTATTGGAAGAGAGGTTTTCCCAAAACAACTGTGCATAATATGCAGTGAATCCATACTTGCGCGGCCATCAGCACACCAAAATATTCACTCAGGGGGTGCGCGAACCACATTGAAACGTACAAGGGGGTGCGCAGAGAAATAAGTTTGGGAACCTCTGATCTAATGGAATAGCCTGAAGCCCACAGTTCCTTATCTAATTGACATATGGACTCTCTATTATTAGGCTTACCACTTCCTGTAGGTTAACTTGGGCAGGCTAATCACGAAGCCTCTTTCTGCAAATGGGGTCGCCGGTGGGCCTGTTCACCATTTGCTGAAAATACTTAACTACATCATAACAACATTGCTATGACATTCCAGAGAGCCTTATATAACATATTAAGACATAGCCATTGTGATTTTGGTGACAGTAGGGTTATAACATAGGCTCTGCGCTAAGGGGTTAAACATATTCTTGGAATAGCCCTCTGCTCACCATGTTGTTCCACAGTGCTATGGCCATTTCTGCA
>NC_085875.1:21505246-21510246 GCF_034702125.1 Engraulis encrasicolus
TATTTCACCATTACACAAACAGTCAGCTTTTTCTGCATACTTACGTGTATATCATCCTAACATAATTTCCCCCCCCCAACTTTTTGGTCTTTCAACTTTTTTGGCTGTTTTTTTTTTTTTTTTTCGTTCATGCGCATTCACCAATTTTATCTTTTTCATGAATATTTACCACCACCATCAATTTCTAAGTATTTATTATCACTTGAAAATGTACACTTTATACATGAATAGATGGATCTTCTCCATGTCCGTCACGTTGAATTGCCAGTAATAAACATACAGTATTTGGTGGCAAAATGTACTATACTTTGGTCAGACCAATAAATATTTTGTTACTACAGTACTTAATAGACCTACATATTCATTAAAAGATCAAGTATGTTAATGGCTGGATAGGAGACTGTGATTCCATTGTGTTAGGACCCAGGTCATACTGAAACCAGGTTTGCATTAACATTTGTTGGTTTGTTGTGTGGTTTGACCACTGCCAGCACACACATTCCCACATTCACACAACACACATTCTTTATCTGTGCTTTAGAGGCATTCATCCTGATGCTTTCATTCACAGTTATTATCCTGGGACACATTGTAAATCATAGCAACAGCTGAATTGTGTTTAGAGAGGAGGTTTGTGTTTACCTGATGTGGGGATGGTTGGGGAGGGAGCTGTGTCTGTGCAGCTGAAATCACTGCCCCAGTTCTACAGGAAGAAGAAACAGGAGAACTTTCATCAGGACTGTCAACAAAATCATGTATCATCCTAACATGACTTTTAGCTGTTTTCAGGATGTCCAGAATATAGTGCTAGTGCCAGTTCTCACATCAGTTACATTGAGAACCAAAGTGTTTACCATTATATTAGGTACTTTACACTTATCTGGGGCTTTTATACAAAGCGACTTACAGACATTACAGGGTACTGGTAAGTTGTTGACCAGATTAACCTGTGGATGTTTACTGTGTCTTCATAGTTCTCCTCTAAAAAATGGGTTCTTTTGGAAAGGAGGTTTAGTTGGCTATTGTTGGGAACCAACAGTCCGTCTGTTCGAGATCAGGTGCAGGAGTCGGCACTGGCATGCTCCTCTGTCAGTCTGAAAAGTTTTTTTCCCCAAGCCAGCATAAGAGAGGAGTCAGACTTACTGTGGGTGGTAGAGGCGTGGGAGCAGGTCCAGAGTAGGTGTAGTTGCTGTTTTTGTAGGTCCGCAAGTAAGGGACACTCTGAGGATGGATGAATATAATATAATTTAATATAGCCTAATATAATACCATATAATGTAATATAATGTAATATAATATAAATAATATAATATAATATAATATAATATAATATAATATAATATAATATAATATAATATAATATAATATAATGTAATGTAATGTAAAGTAATGTAATATAATATAATATAATATAATATAATATAATATAATATAATATAATATAATATAATATAATATGTACTACACATATTGAAAGTTTACCTTCGATGGGCACTGCAGATCCATACCTTCTGTGAAATCGTATGTGGACGTTTTATTGCCCACCGGCTCCAGCTGATGACGAGATAGAGAGAGAGAGAGAGAGAGAGAGAGAGAGAGAGAGAGAGAGAGAGACAGAGAGGGAGAGAGAGAGAGAGGGAGAGAGAGAGAGAGAGAGACAGAGAGAGAGAGAGAGACTGAGACATTAACAATCAATCAGAAAGACAGAGAAGAGAATAGTCTATCTTTCACATAACTCAATATATCCATGTCCATGTCTCCCAAATGAATGATCAATAATGTGATACAGAATATTGTTGACATTTAGTAATGGCATGTTAAGTGAAAATATTTGAAGCTGATTGAGAAGGCCCTTACCATGTTATTCCAGAGAGCTCGGGCCATGAGTGAGTGGGCCTTCTGGCTGAGGTGAAAGCAGTCTGGGGCGAAGTAGGAGCGATCCGGCCGACCATCCTAACGGCAAAAAAACAACAGATACAGTAATATGAGTAGGGGAAGATAAGGACCATGGTCAGATAGTAGACCCTTTGCATCTGTGGTAGAAAGTTCAAGTGGAAAGCGCTATGAGACATAAACCTTCTTCACTGAGAAAGTGAATTGCGTTGAATCATAGGTGACTGACGTCACTTGAAAAAGCTTCTCATTATTCTAAATCTGCGTCATCTCCTCTCAGTTGTGACCTTGTGATGCTAGGTAAGACGTCATTAACAACAGAAGGTTTATTCAAAATCTTCCAAAAGTCCTCCCACACGAACGCTTACAGGGTGCTGTTAAGGGACGGGATGGATATTTTTTGAAAATTTGGTCCCCCTTCTTAGACTATCTCCCAGACGACCTAGGATGCCTGCTTAGAAGGGGAGAAATTAGTGCCTTTATTTGATACCCCACTTCTGTTTAGCTGATACCTACACGTCAGGTGGGGGGAAATAGAAGGGAAAAAAAGGTTGTTTGATGCACTTGGCAATTTTGCATATTTTGCCATTATATTTTTCCAGTTTGGAGCCAGCCAATCTCTGTTCTGTTATATTTGCTATATATATGTTTCAATGTGTATTTCTCAATGTCTGTAGTGGGCGCATGGGGGGAGGGGGTGGGTGGAATGTTATGTAGTGTTGTTGTTTCTTACTTAAATTCAATAAACAGTTGTGGAAAAAAAAAATCTTCCAAAAGCACAATTCAAAGGTTCTTCTCTCATTTGCAACCAGGATGTTGAATGGGAAAAAGTCCCCTAAAAAATTGTCAGCCCACGCTGACAGTGGGGAGGGCCGTCAGTGTAGCATGAGGCTACAAGCACAAGGCGAGGACGGGAGGTTAGATATTGTGATGGATCCAGGGTGAGGGTAATAAGTAGCGCGTGATTTGCAATGTTACTTACTTCCAGCAGGGGGAGCACAACCTCTCTGAAGAAGGGTTGCAGCACCACCGTGAAGTTGTCATGCTTGTCATAGAGACCGGAGTCCACCAGCTGTGCCATACCTCGCTGTGACAGACAGACAGACAGAGACAGACAGACACACACACACACACACACACACACAAAACTCATTACTTTTCCCACATGAATATACGCATACATTTTTGACACAGCCGGCCCTTTAGCTCAGCGCGTTCGTACTGTGCCTCCGATTCCCAAACCGATGAAATTGACAAGGTGGCAGGTTCGCGACCCCGAGGGGGACGAACTGTGCAGGAACACCTCTGTCTATGTGTGTGTGTGTGTGTGTGAGTGTGTGTGAGAGAGATCACCTGATATTCTCTGTTGATATCTTTAAGTAACTGGAGTTCCCGGGAACTGTCTTTGGGCCTCACCACACATGAGCACAGCAATCTGCAAAGCAACATCAGAGCTCTTACTACTGATATTACCACAAGCACAAGACAAGACAGGAGATCAACACAAGACAACACAAGATCACACAAGACAAGACAAGACAAGACAAGACAAGACAAGACAACACAACACAACACAACACAACACAACACAAATATTGTCCAGCAGGGAAGCTTCAGAAACAGTAGAAAAGGGAAAAAGATCAGCCAGTTATCAAACAACCACTGCTGACAGTTTCATCATTGGTGTACTAGATTTTATATTTAGAAATGTAAAGAGAGAGAGAGAGAAACACCAACACTGACTTGACTAGGTTGGTGGGGCATTTGAGAGAAGACTCCTGGTGCAGCGCTCTCAGGGGCACGATGTACATGACCTCCACTAGGTTCACCAGAGCACGGGGCACCTTCGCAGAGGAATTAGGCATAGGTTAACGCACATTTTAAAAACACACTTCCCTTTAATTTGACGTCTTTTTGCCCGCTGTACTGTATACATGCGTCGTGTAAGGGTTATGAGGGAGGGGATCCATTGATGCAGTGTTTTGGGAGGGTAGTAATTTGTATGAACACTGCTACTAGGGCTGAATGATTTTAAGAAAAAAATGAAATTGTGATTTCTCTGACAGATATCTGTGATTTTTCAATTTCTTTAAATCATGTTTCAGTGCACGGGGCTTCAGAGCTATCTGTTGTTTTCTACACCATACAGCATACATGAGTGCAATTATTGACAAAACAAAACATGGATCAGTTTAGATTAGAAGCACCACGTTTTTTCGGTCTTTGACGATCCCAAATACGTGTTGTCTGAGATCGTGATTTTCGGTTTAAAAGATCTTTCAGCCCAAACTGCTACTGTTTACATTTGTCTTTTATGTCTAAAAATGAATAACAAAACATTGAACAAAAATACAAACTTAAAAACTGTCATCTGTAAAGTTTTCTTGTTAACACACGTACAGCCATCTGGGATTGTGGGATTTTGGAAGTTTTACATGAAATGTCAGACCACCCAAAGTTGAAAACTAAATCAATGCACATAATTCCCAATTTTGCATGTATGACGGAAATCCAAGTATCTCATTCCTTTAAAATACAACTTTTAATTACAGAGTAAGCACTTTTTAAAATAAAGACCTGTTTAAAATTACACTGTCTAAAAAGTATGTTCTTACCAACCTACACCTGTATATGTTTTCATTACTTACAGAACATTTAATGCATTTTCCAATTCGTTGAAATTTTCACTTGTCCATAATGAAAGTGCATAGGCGTAAACGCAAATTCATGAAAGGAAAGGAATCCATTTTAGTAAAAGAACTAAAAACGAGGTTCCTACCTCATTTTGCAGAATGTCCAGTGTCTCCTGGAGGCGGCCCACAATGTTTCTAGCGGAAAAGTACATCTACAACACACAAAAGGGAGTATGTGAGGTGTGGTGGATGCTAAAACTACAGGTATGATAGATGCTAAAACCTGCATTGCAATAACATTCAAATATGGCAAATCATTGTTTTATCTCCAAATGTAAAGGCAAACATTCAATAATTATTTTAGCATTGTGGCCTCGGGACAATTTTTTTGTTTTTAATGAACTTAGCATTTTAGTAATTTGATATGAATCCTCAAATGTTGTATCTAGAAAGAAATCGGAATCATTTTTTATT
>NC_085875.1:21512746-21520246 GCF_034702125.1 Engraulis encrasicolus
ACACACACACACACACACACACACACACACACACACACACACACACAGGCTTTGATGACCTCTGTCTTTGTTCAACTTTGAACACCTTCAGATCAAGCACAAAGCCTTGACCCTTGTCTAGAAAACCACAGCAGGAACGGCCCCAGCTTATCTGAAGCCTGCCAGAGAGTTACGCTCCTCCAACACAAACCGTCTGGCCGTGCCAGCTGCTCGCTCTAAACCAGGGGTGGAGAACCTTTTTCATTCCAGGAGCCACTTCCTCCAAGTGCTGTAAAAGTCCTCCGAGGGCCTTACTATGAACACAAAGCAGGATTTCCCCCTGCACTACAGTATATCGAAGGAAGACACCTTTAAAACAGAGCCCACCTTCTCTAGGTCCCCTGAATATAATGTATGAATTGCATTGCTGCAAATGTAATTTATAAGATTCCTTTACAAAATATGCAATATTTCATGTGAAGATGCATAACATTGAAATTATATCGAGGGTGGATAAAACGGCCTCAAAGGCCGTAAAGTAAAGACTCTTTTCTTTCATGACATTTCACTGCACTAATGCTTGAGCTGACCCAGTCCCGGGTCAGACTCTAAAGGGCTCTGCATACTTCACGTGCGCACTTTGGCGCATGTGGCGCGAGAACCATTAATGACGTCATCACTTGCGACAGACTATTCATACTTTAAAAGCGCTTTCGCTCGCATTGTCGGAAGTGCCCTCTGCTGTTCATGAGAGAAACGGCAGTATTTTTCGCAACTCGCAGCGTGAGTTCTACGGATGTATAAAATAGAAAGCCAAACACGGCTGCTGTAGGGCTACTGAACGTCTGACTTGTGACTTACCACATTGAAACATATATTTTTTGTTGTGTGTGGATGTGTTCACTCTACTTAACCCTGTGCTAATGTACACCAAGACAATGAATCCTACTTGGCATCTACACTTGTTCTGTATATGTCCTGTGCACTTTGCATCTGCAAGTGTTGTATAGGCTATGATTACAGTATGTCCTTGATTGTAAGTTGCTGCAACCAAATGCAATGTAATGTAATGTAATGTAATGTAATGATATGGCCGTATTTTCTGCATTGTTGGTGTTCAAAAGGCAAACACACATATGCATATACACACACACATAACTGAAGAGATAGGAAGGCTAATAATCACGCAATCTCCCACCATCAGTTACAATGCACAGTAGCTACCATTTTATGACATACACTATTAAATGTATTGCCATGTCCACAGAGGAGATAATTTGCTTTTCACTAATGCAGTATAGTTCTAGTGATTAGACAACAGACGATTCTGAGGTATATACAAAGAGTATTCAGCTGTTAAACTGCAATCAGTGATTAAGTGCAATTGCTTTATCAATTGCTTTGTAAAACACTAACTTTTCAATGGAGTTAATTGTTTTTTTATCACAGTTTTGTCTATATGAAGTTAAAGTGTTTAAGTAGCCTTTGAAATTGAATTTGAGAGAGAGAGAGAGAGAGAGAGAGAGAGAGAGAGAGAGAGAGAGAGAGAGAGAGAGAGAGAGAGAGAGAGAGAGAGATTTCCTATGACATGAAATCACGTGATCTGAGGAGGACAATTACTACATTTTATTGTTATGATTCTCAATGCAATGATAAGAGTTTATTGTATGCTATTCTTTATCTCTTGTGTGCTGCATCTGGGACATAATAGTGTGTGTGTGTGTGTGTGTGTGTGTGTGTGTGTGTGCGTGCGTGCGTGCGTGCGTGCGTGCGTGCGTGCGTGCGTGCGTGCGTGCGTGCGTGCGTGCGTGCGTGCGTGCGTGTGTGTGCTGACGTACTCGGGAGGGTGGTGACATTGGTGAGGTTGGAATCTCCTCCAATGCTGAAAAAGAGAGATATGAATAGAACATTAAAGACCACTCACAGCTCACACAGCTCATTCCCTGGCCCTCCCCACATACAGTACACAACACCAAAAGAATGGCTCGCGATCTAACTCTTTGTGCTGGTGTGTTACTAGATATTGCATACATTATATCAGAGACTTTGGTCTGTGTGTGTAGAGTGTTCGTAGATTGTGTGCATGTGTGTGTGTGTGTGTGTGTGTGTGTGTGTGTGTGTGTGTGTGTGTGTGTGTGTGTGTGTGTGAGTGTGTTTGAGAGAGAGAGAGAGAGAGAGAGAGAGAGAGAGAGAGAGAGAGAGAGAGAGAGAGAGAGAGAGAGAGAGAGAGAGAGAGAAAGAGTGTTTATGTCTGCGTGTGCATGTGTGTGTGGCTGCGTGCGTGTGTGCGTGCGTGTGCATGGGGGCCGCTAGGGGGGGAAAAGTGGTACAGATTCTAAGGGCCCAAGCACTGAGAGGGGCCCTTAAGGGGGCCTAAGCACTGAGAGGGGCCCTTAAGGGGGTCATTCTGTGGGACATATGTAGCTGCAGTATTTAGCGTTGTGATGCACAAACACTGCACTCACCTCCATGATATGCCTCTATATGCAGTTATGACATCTAGAACATCAAAGGGATCGGACCCTGCACCACTGGCTGCCTGGGGACCAGGAAAAAGGAAATGACATCACAGCATCACAGTAACCATTTCATTTCCAGGCGGGCAATTTGATAAGCTCAGGGAGATGACTGAACTGACATGCAGGTATGCTCACATGCTTACATGCTTACATACTTACTCGCTCGCATGCACGAATACATGCATGAATGCACACACACACACACACACACACACACACACACACACACACACACACACACACACACACACACACACACACACACACACACACACACACACACACACACACACACACACACACACACACACACACACACACACACACACACACACACACACACACACACACACTACCACACATGGAAATAGATGTCCTATGTAGACAATTTCACTTACTGTTAGGGAATCTCCCAAAGCAGCAACCACCTTGATATCACCTGGACGCAATTCATGGACTTGAAAAAGAGAGACACAAATAGAGGGGACAGTGAGCTCAAGTCACTACTACTTCCAGCAAGCTACAGATAAAAAATGAAAAAAGATCTCAATGCCGAAATGCCAATGCTGATGCTTATGCTGCCATTTTGAAAATATTGGCCTACAAAAGTTAATTATATAGTTTATATTAAATTAAGACAAAAGATTTGGTCCGTCAGTTCAAAACGCATCGCATACCGTAAACAAAACATCTATGGTGGATGCAGAGACAAATGGACACATTTGTACAGATGGACGCATTATGACCAAAAATGGACAAATGAATTGGTGAAGCTGACTGGTTTGAATGCCAACTGTATCCTACTCACCTGAGGTGGGTATGGAAGGTGAAGGGGTCCGGTCAGGGCAGGGAAGCTCGCTGCCATTAACCTTTCAATTACATAGACGCACAAACAAACGAACGAACGCACGCACGGAGACACACACACACACACACACACACACACACACACACACACACACACACACACACACACACACACACACACACACACACACACACACACACACACACACACACACACACACACACACCAAAAGTCACACTGTGAGATTAGGAAAAAAAACATGTTTATGAACACAGACCAAACACATATTACTGTGATTGGAAAAAATGAAATGAAATAAAACAACTTACAGGATCTAGTCGAGGTGCTGACTGTGTCTCTGGGCTGTTTCTTAACGCAGATGGAGAATTACGTTGTGTGCGTAAGTATGGCAGGTCCTAAAATGAAGACAAATACACGCAATTAACTTGGAAAAGAATCTCAGATCATCTTCATGTACTGTATTCAGAAATGTAGATGACGACACTCAAATGTAACATCTGATTGGTTAAGAGACTGAAGTCAAAGGTCAGCTGATCCAAAGCATTGATTGCAGAATATAACTGGATGGCAAGCAGGCTTTCTTTTCAATTCAACCGTTCTATTCAACAATCAATATATCAAAGGGTTTATTCACCTCAGTTGGACATGCTATCCTTGAGATTCTATCATCATCCTCTGTAGGCTGACCCGTCATTGGCTGCAGCTGTTGGAGACAGAAATCTGATTGGTTAGAGAATTCTCCAGCTTTCCCACATTAACGGAGGGCCCAATGCCTTTTGCTCTATACGTCATTTGAAGGCCACTTTTGATTAGTACAGATATCATCAGATTATCAACATGATTATCTCTTCTCAGGTTATCTTTGGGACATCTCGGACATCTTTTTTGTACATCTTTATCAGTGAAAAATGTCTCGTGCAAGACGAGGGCAGGCAAGTTGTCAACAAACCCCACCCTGTCACCTGCCTCGGTGAAAATTCACATGACACAGGCCACTGCTATATCTCAGGCAACTTTCCTATAAAAAACCCTCTCCAACAATAAAAATGCTTCCCTACAGAGTTCATTCACCTCAAGAGTTATGGTCTATTCTGGGTCAGGATAATCCATAATATTCTACTACATTCAACTACATTGTGACACGATAAACCTTTAGTCAGGTTAAATCCTCAAGTCAAAACATGCAGCTGAAAACAGTTAGAAGCAGTTGATATAATGGGCTAGTAGGTTAATTGTTTTTTTTCATGTGTTTATGGACACATATTTCTAATTGAATAGTTGATATACTGTATAGTATGAATCAAAAGTATCAAATCCAAATGTATTAAGTTAGAAGACTTAGAAGACAGAAAATGATGTCCGCAGTTTAGCATAATTTTGTGGTTGCCTAACCACACTCAAGATTTGAAAGCCCAATGAAGCTCTGAGTCACTTTACAGGAGACTTTTTGCATCTGTTTCTCTGTCTGGCAAAAAGGACTCACAATCTCGGCCCACAGTTGCAGGGTATGCTGGTTAGCTGTAGGGTTAGTAGTAGTGTACAGGGAGCCGTGGTCAGTAGGATGGTGGTTGCCAAGGGGACCAGAGAACAGCACAGCACTGAAGTCATCTCTCTCCCCAAACCACTGGTGAGATGCTAACAGCTCTGAAATAGACTCCTGCATGACCACGCCATGGGCAATAAACACACAATGGACGGACGCAAACAGACATGGGAACGCACGCACGCAGGCACGCACGCAGGCACGCACGCAGGCACGCACGCACGCACGCACGCACGCACGCACGCACACACACACATATAGATTACTTTATAATTGCTATTATTATTATTATTATTATCATTATTATTATTATTATTATTATTATACATTAATGTTGTTATGGTGTTAAATTAAGTGGAAATTGAGATAGAGTACTAGTCACACAAAAATGTTTTAATCAAGAGAACTAGTGTGTTTAAGAGTAATAGTCACACAAAAATGTTTTAATCAAGAATAAAAAAGCTTTACCTGTAGAACACCAGCAACAATGGCTTTTTCCAGCTTGTGTGTGCTTGAGCTGAAGACACAAGATGCAGAATTACGAAAATAAGCAAGAAACACAGAAGGTAAACACAAATGTTGCCATAATAATGCAGGTGCAATATACAAGAAGCTTTGATGATGCACAACTTACCCGAGTGCTCCCTTGTCATCACTCCAAACTACCACACGGACCAGAGTATGGTGTAACTGCATCGGGGGAAAAAAACGTATATGAAGCGACATCCAAGCAATGAATGAATGAATGAGCCAATAAAAAAAACATTGGGAAGCATTTCCATGTGCATGGGCATACACCATGTATTTTAAAGCTATATTTGATCTGTTGTTTATCCACTGTCAGTGTCATCTATTGTGTGCTAACTCTGACTGTATGTGCTACATGTTGTTAATCTTGTGTCTTCTGTATGCCTGTAATACATATTAGAATATTCCCTTCACCTGACTCTGCAAAGTTGTCAGCACTCTCTCCACCTCCCTTGTGGCTGAGGAGACAGCGGAGGCCTCCTGAAATTGAGAAATGGAAAGACGGAGAGGAGAGGGGAGAGTAGGGGACGAGAGGATGGGTGGCAGCGAGAGGGAGAGAGGGAGAGATCAAAACCAAAGAGAGCATTTTACACTCCAGAGCACAAATTCATTAAAAAAAAGATCTACGAGATTTGTGATCAGCTATGCTACCTGTCCCGCAGAGACTTGAAGCTCATCCACATTCACAAACAACAGGAGCAGCTTCCAAGACTTCTCATTCTCCACAGCCTGTAAGTGAATACATCACACACACACAATTTAGCACAGGGGTGGGGAACCTATGTCTCGGGAGCCGTTTGCAGCCCATGAGGACGTCTTATCCGGCCCCCGATATCATTTTTAATACTATGTAGTTTCACATGAGATATGACATGTTTTCTAAAGAAATTTTAGAAATTACATTTGCGATACAATAAGTAATATTTTCAGGGGACCTAGTGAAGGGGGGGGGGATGGGCTGTTGTAAAGGTGGCCACTTTCAATATAGGCCTAAACATGGGGAAATCCTGGTTTGTGTTCATAGTACGGCCCCCGGAGAACTTCGGAGGCATTCGATTGAAAATGACCAAAAATGACCAAAGCCATGAACTCAAATTTGTCAGTGTCTGACGAAATTGAAACGAATGAGACTTATAATGAAGGAACATATACGTGGAACCAATCCAACAAGACCAATGGCATCTTAATAGTTATATTTTGTTTTGATAATAGCAAAGGTTCAAAGTTGGTACTACTGATTGTGAGTGACTGTTGTAAGATGACTACTGTGAATTACCTCACGAAGCCTGAGGGACAACACCAATTCATGAGCTTCCTCAAGTAGATTCCTGCACAAACACGCACGCATGACACACCATGACATAATATCAAATCTTCATAGATATACATGAGCAGCTTCCATTACAGTGAATAACGTGACCACAGAACTGATACCTGTTGGTTGATTGAGGTGCATCTGGAAGCAGGGTCGACAGTTCAGGATTGAATGTAGACAAGATCTCTACAAAAGAATGTTAGAATCACTGAGTTAATGAAACGGAGGTACCCTACATCATAACAGCATTGCTATGACATTACCGGGAGCCTTAAGTTACAGTTTAAGACATACTGAAGCCATTACAATTCTGGTGACAGTAAGGTTACAACACAGGCTCTGCGCAAAGGGGTTAAAAAGAACCAATGAAGCGTATGAAAGAAGTAAGCTGTCTAATTCTGCTCTCCTCTGCACTCACTGTGTTACATACAGTGCACAATATACAGTATATTTGGGCACAGATTCAGTCACAGGCCTATCGCTTACAGATCGGACCATAATCATTATGGCACTGTCACGTTGATGTCTCACTCTGACAAGAGTCTTTGATATAACGGGAAAGACCTTTTCAGGTACTGATAGCTGTTATCAAAGAACCCATAAGCAGATACTGTTTAGCAGATAGCATGAACAGTAGTGGGGGACACTGGGGGCAGTTGTGTCAAGTGTCAATGGCATGGTGTTGTTGGGTCGATCATTGCAAATGATTCATCAATGTCCTGTATCATTCTGTACTTATTCAAATCGATATGTGACAGCTTCAACAGGTGAGTTAATCAATGGTAAA
>NC_085875.1:21525246-21597746 GCF_034702125.1 Engraulis encrasicolus
TTAAAAAGTAGACTACACCACTGATCGAGAGCATGAGGAAAGAGAAACAAGGAAACACCTGTGGATTGCAGGCATGCAATAAACCCTTTCCTACACTCTACAATAACGTTGTACGTTTTCTGCTTTCCAGCATAGAAAATAAAATTAACACTTAGAAAGTACTCTAGGACCAAATACAATAAAGAGGGTGTGAAATTGAACTAACACTGCATGTTTTACTGTGCTATGTAACATGCCCTTTTGGTTACACTTCATTTTACTCTCCCTTGTATACCGCATATTCATTAGGTACAGTATAACAAAGCATGTAATGACATCATGTAACATCATGTAGACGAGGCCTACTTAAACTATACCTCAAGGTTAGGGTTACTGTATATGCGCACGTAGACCTACAAAATAGCCTATTACATGCTTATCCATTTGCAGTTACCCTAAAAAAGACACCCCTAAAGTAAGCTTAAGTATAAATTGCAGAGGATTAATGCGTCTTTGAGTTCCATGTAAAGCAGTATGTAAAACAGATGAATTAGTAGGCCTATTATCTGCTGGTGTCATGCGATGTAGGCCTACAGTGTGTGTGCGGTGTGCACAATGGTGAGCTAGAGACTCATAAAAGATAAGGCAGACAGAGGTCAAGGTAAGTAACTCCTCATCGCTATCTCTGACCAGTGATCTGTCTCTGACCATCTGATGCTAGCAACACCTTTGCCTGAAGCGCCTTTGTTGTTGCATGAATTACACAACTATAGTCAGATTATAGCACAGGCCTATCAGGAGCCAAGGGAGGCCAGAAGCCAAAGCCTCCATACCAAAAAAATTGAAGTAATGATAATAATAATAATAATAATAATAATAATAATAATAATAATAATAATAATAATAATAATAAACCCACATACCCTACTTCATGTCTATAGGCTATTTATGTTCTCATATTGTATTACGTGTAACCTTGCACTTTATGTGCCTGATTTTCAAATTTACCGGGGGGAGAAACCCCCAAAAACCCCAACAACAAAGACTCTATAACACCGAAGTGGGGGGCGGGAACCTCTCAGGGGCTGTGGAGTAGGGGGGCTGCGGCAGGTTGGCAGCAAAAGTAAAGCAAAATAAAATATATAATTGAATATGTTGAATAACTTTGTACACCAAAATAAACCATCAACAAGATAAACAATATTCCTGTTAATTAAGATATAGAACTAGAATAGGCCTAGGCCTTTGCAGTTTTGAACATCACTAACACAACACCATTATATTTCGTAAAGCTCAGTGGGGCACTGACTCACAGACCTACAGACTATGGTTGTGATGAAAGGGGGTGCACGGGGGGGCGGCGCGGGGGGGGGGGTGTGCAGTGTGGCACAACCCATGGGCGTAATTTTAGGTGTGGATGGGTGCGACATGTCCATGCCAGACCTTAGCCTACAGAGGAGCAAACATCAAGCTGACAACAGACGGCAGGGCACCCCATAACCAGGCTGCAAGACCCACATGTAGCGCGTAAAGTAGCCTAGTGTGTTCAAAATTACGAGGACATCTAAATCAAATAGGTAGGCCTATATTAGCCTACTTCACAACCTTCAGCGCGGTTTCAAGGCTTTGCCAACTGTCGGGACTCAGGAGTCGGGACTCAATTTTGCATATGAGCCTGCTGATACGCTTTGTGCCAGTGTGTAGCAGATGTAGGAATTCGCCTTAGCTATTCTGTTGGAAATTATCAAAGAGGAAAATTAAAAACTAACAATGAAATTGTGAATTGTGCCTTGACAAATTGTCATGCGCAAAGTTACAACATCAAGGCGTTCAAGGCTTGCCAACTGTCGGGAATACAGCCTGCTGTTATTAAAACAATGTCCGTCAAAATTGACATATTCCCTCGCTGCCTTTTTGTTATTGTCTAGCCTACTAGAATCTTAATAGGCCTATGTCCTAAGTAAATGGCAATTTCCCGATAACACTTCCAAATAAGGGGCCATAATTAACAGTAAAGTAGCTACAACCTAATACTTAAGTAAGGGTTAATAATCATTATTTAATGCCACATTAGACACATATTAATTGTTATTAATGCATATGTTGAACATTAGTAAGCAGTTACTTAACTATTAGATAACTATTACCTTGTGTTACAAGTTAATAGCATATTATTATTTAACTAATAGATAAGTAAGGGCACAGTTAATAGTTAAGTAGCTATCAGGTCATACTTAACTAAGGACCAAAATTAACACTTACTTAATACAAAAGCAAGGCATAACTAATGGTTAATTAATACATAAATATTGGGTTTTGGGACCCTTATATTAGAGTTGGCTGAGGATAACTAATGGTTAATTAATAGATAGATATTGATATTTGGGACCCTTATATTAGAGTTGGCTGCGGATAACTAATGGTTAATTAATCGATAGATATTTGTGTTTGGGACCCTTATAATAGAGTTGGCTGAGCATTCCTGATAGTAAAGTAATTAATCTACTGTGACATCTAGTTTTCACTCGTTCAAATCACAACAGGAGCTATTATATAGCAAGGATTGGACGTACACTTCTCAATGATGGTGGGGTGATGAGATGTATTTTTTTCATATACCACTTATTAGTTTTAACGGTAAAAACCCTACAATAAATGCAGAACATTATGAAGAGTAATAGTTTTGAACCAAAACTAAACCATTTCTTTGTGATAATTAGGTTAATGTTTGAGAATATTAGCTCCAAGAAGAGCAGTGCATGATGGGTACGCAATCTATAGACAACAATAATTCGGTATTATTTAATCATTAGATATGCCTTACTTTTGTATTAAGTAAGTGTTAATTAAGGTCCTTAGTTAAGTATGACCTAATAGCTACTTAACTATTAACTGTACCCTTACTTATCTATTAGTTAAATAATTATATGCTATTAACTTGAGACACATGGTAAGGGGCCATATATATAATTATAATTAACATAATTAACAGCAAATTAGCTATAACCTAATACTTTAGTAACAGTTAATAATCACTACTGCTACATTAGACACACATAAATTGTTATTAATTCACATGTTAAACATTAGTAAGCAGTTACTTAACTATTAGATAACTATTACCATGTGTCTCAAGTTCATAGCATATAATTATTTAACTAATAGATAAGTAAGGGTACAGTTAATAGTTAAGTAGCTATTAGGTCATACTTAACTAAGGACCTTAATTAACACTTACTTAATACAAAAGTAAGGCATATCTAATGATTAAATAATACCGAATTATTGTTGTCTATAGATTGCGTACCCATCATGCACTGCTCTTCTTGGAGCTAATATTCTCAAACATTAACCTAATTATCACAAAAGAAATGGTTTAGTTTCGCTTCAAAACTGTTACTCTTCATAATGTTCTGCATTTATTGTAGGGTTTTTACCATTAAATTTAATAAGTGGTACATGAAAAAATTACATCTCATCATCCCACCATCATTGAGAAGTGTACGTCCAATCCTTGCTATATAATGGCTCCTGTTGCCACTATTACAGTGATTTGAACGAGTGAAAACTAGATGTCACAGTAGATTAATTACTTAACTATTAGGTATGCTCAGCCAACTCTATTATAAGGGTCCCAAACACCAATATCTATCGATTAATTAACCATTAGTTATCCACAGCCAACTCTAATATAAGGGTCCCAAACACCAATATCTATCTATTAATTAACCATTAGTTATCCTCAGCCAACTCTAATATAAGGGTCCCAAAACCCAATATTTATGTATTATATAACCATTAGTTATGCCTTGCTTTTGTATTAAGTAAGTGTTAATTTTGGTCCTTAGTTAAGTATGACCTGATAGCTACTTAACTATTAACTGTGCCCTTACTTATCTATTAGTTAAATAATAATATGCTATTACTTGTAACACAAGGTAATAGTTATCTAATAGTTAAGTAACTACTAATGCATTAATAACAATTAATTTGTGTCTAATGTGGCATTAAGTAGCCTAATGATTATTAACCCTTACTTAAGTATTAGGTTGTAGCTACTTTACTGTTAATTATTTGGAAGTGTTACCAATTTCCCTTTCTGCATCCATTTCCTTGCTTGGGCTACTTGAAGTGGAAAGGAGGTCCAACAACTCAATGAGAGTTTGTTTGAAACCGAATCCGACACCACACTTTGCAATACGTCCCCTTATTCAGTCACTCACATTCCACACCCCAAAGGTAGATCTGGAACCGCAACGTAAACGTTTCTGCGTAGCAAAATGACAGGTCACGACACTCAATGTTTAGGCCTACGCACTGTCGGCGGCCGGCTTTGCACAAGCAAACTTGCAGAAAGAGTTCGGGTTGCATGTGAGAGTGTGCGTGTATGTGTCAATTCGCTCATCTCGAGCGCGTCGCTTCATGTCGCGCACAGCACAGCGCAGTTCCCATCAATAGGCCTAATGTTAAAGACAGCCTATGTTCAGCGAGCTATAAAAATCATGACACTGGGATAGCAGCGCTTGGCACATTTGAGAGAGAGAGCGCAAACTTACAATAGCGCGCGTTCAATGCTTTAACTGTGAGGAAGATTTTGCACGTCAGACTGCTGTTAGGCCTACTAAAACGATGCCAGTCAGCATTCTACACATCAACATTATTGTCTCTGGTCGCCAGAGCCTATTTCGCACGTGGATGCCTTGCTCTTGTTCACGAAGCACCCACACAAATTGTGATTGATCACAGTTTAATTATGCCCTGGTTTATCAAACACAGTTCAACTAGCTACATAGGCTATTTTACTGCCTGTGAAATAGGCTATTTTCCAAACACATTGTTATTTTATAACTTACACAATTAATGTTAGCCTACCTTCTAATTTTCGTTGCAGTGTCAACTGTGTTCAAAGAAGGTGTCCTATCTAACTTCTTTGCTGTGTGTGGTGCTGTCATGGCATAGCATTGTAACTAAGTAGGCTAAATATTAGGCCTATAGATATTTGCCCTGTAGTGCCTTACATTAGCCTACTGCATTACAGCAAAAAGGATTGCATTGCAGTAATTAATTGCTTTTGTAATGCATTAGGCCTGCAAAAGTTGAATAAATGCTCATGTATTTCAGATCTATTTTATTAAGTGGAAAAAGTCAATGACTGTTTAATCAATAGGCTATAGGCTAGGGCCTATTGGTTTGTAAGACCTCTTTTCGGTTATTGTTTTGACACGTCAGTGGACAGACCACTAGGTGGTAGTGTCTCATTTCTAGTCGTAAACATAAGTCTACTGTTTTTCTTAGTTCACAGTGATATTGATTTGCAGTTCTTCCTGCAGATCGGTCAAGTAAAGGTTAATGAATGAACCACATTGCAACACAGGAAGGAGGGAAAAGAAGATAGACATAAATAAATCCTACCTACTTTACATAGTCAGAGGTTTAGGCCTACTCGATGTGAATTTACTGGCTTGCCCTGCATGCCCTTGTTGAGACACTCCTCCACTTGCAAATTATGTGCAGGAGCAGTGAAGGACTATTGTGTTCATATCAGTCTTTGGGTAGGCCTACAGTTCTATATTTATGTAAAATCTTACATGTGCTGCTTTTACAGAACAGCTTAATGCCTTGTCACTGTTGTGTAAATGTATTTACTTTTGGCATAAAAGGAAGGAGGGAAAAGAAGATAGACATAAATAATTCCTACCTTTACATAGTCAGAGGTGTAGCCTACTCGTCTCGATGTGAATTTACTGGCTTGACATTGTGTAGTTCTAATGCCACAAAATACATAAACTAATGGGTGGTAATAATGTAATAAACTGGGGGCTTCCCAAAATTTGGAGAAGATTCAGGGACGATCATTTTGGTGGCTTAATTTTAACTTGTGAAGTAAATGTTTAAGTAGCCCATGTAGCCTAAGTAGGCTAAGTGTAGGGCTAACTAAGTAAGTTTCAAAATCCCATCAAAAAGATCAGCCAACTGGTAAACAGACTCATTATTCACTGGGTCACATGGGCTCATGGGTAAGAGAGCAAATTGACCTTTGATCATATACAGTATGCCATGTTGCTTTAACACGGCAATAACAGGTCAGCAGGCCACCTGTTGAAATGTAGGCTACTCATCATTCATTGTAAAAGTACTCCAAGTCATCACCAATGGCAGCTGATCAAGACTGAAGGGAGTCTTGGCTATGTTTCAAAGGCACACTCTGTTACACTGGGGACCTGTGGGTTCCTGGCACAACATTTTCAAACCCCGCCCCATATCTCTCCCCCAACCATTTCCTGTCCACTTCTTCAACTGTCCTGACATTGTTGGCAAAAAAGCTCCAAAATTCTTAAACAGCTGTTGCAATGCACAGACACATTTTTTCTGCTCGATTGAATGTTTTATTGCCTTTTCACAATCATCACATAGGCTGCAGTAAAAACGCAAAGGCATAGACAGACACAAATAACCATGCAGAAAAAATATAGTACAGGGAAGGAGGGTTGGTGGATGCTGGGTTCTGCTGCAGTTCAATACACATTGAAATAAAATAAGTAAATACATACAAGACAGTTAAGATATGGAGGCCTATAGTCTTTATGCATTTGTATTTTGTCACTAATATAGTAGTTCAACATCACAGCAATCAAACTGACAACATTCAGGCATTAATGATTATGACTAGACATAGATGATTATACAGACACAGAGATTAATTACACAAACATTGTACATTATGTCAGGGTTTGGTAACACAAGTAGGAAAATTATTCAAACTGACTAAAAAAATCTGCAAGATTTGCAACATAGGAAAACAAAAAAAGAAATTACAATATAATGCAGTTTCTCCAGCTGCTCTCATCTCTGTGTAAAGTCACCCTTTGGACATCTGCCTGTAACACAGCTGGCTGCCTTGGTGGCTCCATTTCTGACAGAAAGTCCTCCAGGGTCATTCTACTTATAATGCTTATGAGGCCCTGGCTGATGCGGTAAGTTTCACTGCTTGAGAAATTTGAACGTCCTAAATGGTGAGTTACATAGACTCTGTAAACATTCCAGCCATCCATGTCCACAATGATGCGATCAGAGTTGCTATTGTCCTGGAGGCCAGTGTATTCTTCCATGACGTAGTCCGGGAATTGGTCAGCATTTGTCTTTTTAAGGTTTCCAACCTCATAGTAATCAGAATTGTCAGTTTCAGGAAGAAGAGTGTCACCATCATGATCTGGCCTGTTGTGAAAGGGGTGGAAGCCAAATGCAGCAGTATTCGGGTGCTCTGTAGCAATTATTGGATTGGAGTCAAATTCAATGTATTCAGCAGCGAACCAAAACAAAAGCCGAAGTCCATGTCTGGGTTGTGGTCGACCATAGTGGGAACGGCAAAGTTGGCTCAGTCCATTTAGTGTTTCTATATCCATGGCTTATGTTATGGGGGGGGGGTCAAAAGTTTTTTTTGGTTAATATAAACTTGCACAAGAGACCATAAAATATGAACTTGCACAAGAGACCATAAAAAACAACCAAAGCAAAACAAGAAGAGACCAAAACAAGAGGAGTTGAAATTATGTGTTCTCACCTGGCATCTTCAAGTTAAAAGAAGGTCCACTCAGTGTTTTAAAGTTCTAGAAGAAGCAATAGAAATCCATTACATTCGAAGAAAAAAAAGATAGAACATTCCAGTGTCAAAAGTCCCCTTTTTAGTGGTCTGACTTTAATATTCACATCTTCTGATATATACTATAATACAGAAGTAGATGTAATCACTGAAATACTGCACATCTAAATATATATACTGACAAAAAACTGAGTGGAAAACAATTTAACTATGATCTTCAAACATTAAAGAAGTGCCATGGATTGTGTCCTACCTTAGTGATGGAGAAGTGACACAGAGAGCTGGTGGTGTGGAGTATTCTGTATTTCTTGTTTTTCCCATTTAGTCTCAAGAGCACAACCTTCCGGCTTCTGCAAAAAAGAAACTTAAACTTCCAGGAAGTGAGTCTGTGTCATAATAGATAACAGCCACAAGCAACATTCAGACATGTTTTGCATCAAGGGAAGGGGATTCACAGAGAGTAGAGTACTGGCATAGTTTTGTAGCTAATCCATCTAATAATTATTCAGCTGCATACAGTAACACATTTTAACCATAATACATTTTATTTGTGATGTTACTGTCAAAATGTCAACATAATGATTTTTGTAAAAAATAAAATAAAATAAATAAATAAAATAAAACGTTCAAAACATGTCACCCTCTGCTTTGTATACAAAGTAATGAACGATACCGCTTTGAAATCCCCCCACCCTAATTGTTTTTTGTTAATTTAAACTTGCACAAGAGACCAACTAAAGCAAAACAAGAAGAGATCAAAACAAGAAGAGATGAAATGATGTGTTCTCACCTGGTATCTTCAAGTTAAAAGAAGGTCCACTCAGTGTTTTTAAAGTGCTAGAAGAAGCAATAGGAATACATTACATTTAAGGAAAAAACAACTTTCTGGTGTTACTGTAAAAGTTCCCTTTTTATTGGCCTGCCTTTAATATTCATATCTTCTCATGTATACTATATTGAAGGCCTAGATGTAATCACTGAAATACTGTACATCTAAATACACATAGCCTTACATACATACTGACAAAAAAAACTGACGGGGAAATTGTGATCTTCAAACATTTAAGAAGTGCCATGGATTGTGTCCTACCTTAGTGATGGAAAAGTGACACAGAGAGCTGATGGTGAAGATAATTCTATATTTCTTGTTTTCCCATCTAGTCTCAAGAGCACAACAACCTTCAGGCTTCTGGAAAAACGAAACTTAAAATTCCAGGAAGTGAGTCTGTGTCCTAATACTGTAGAAAATAGCCACAAAAAAACAGACTTTTTTGCATCAAGGGAAGGGGGTTCACGGAGAGTGATTTACTGGTATAGTTTTGTAGCTAATCCATCAAATAATTATTCAGCCGCATACAGTAACATGATAACTTTATTCAAGATTTTACTGTCAACTAATGTCAACATTGTCTTTTAGTGACTAGTGCAAAACCGTTCAAAACCCCAATGTGGAGTTAGGTGCCTTGCTCAAGGGCACTTCAGCCATGGATGGAGATGTAGGGAGAGGTCAGGGGGGATTCGAACCTGCAACCCTGAGATTGAAAGACCAACTCTCCAACCACTAGGCCATGGCTGCCAAAATTGCAGGGTTCCACCAGGACACCAGATACTCTTGGTCCGTTTCTCATTGCAGGTGCTGACATGGATTGGGTGCCTCCTGGGCTGGCGGTGAGAGGTGGGTGAGCTCTAGCTCTGAATCCCTCTCCCTCTCTCTCTGTCTGTCTGTGTGTCTGTCCGTCTGGTTTGGTACTGTTGGTTCAATAAATTATTGTGAATGGTCACTCTCTCGTCTGTCCCTATTTTGTCATGGTTTTGAGCTAGGCTGTGACACTGTAAAATGTTTACTTGTGTAAATTCACAGAGCGGCAGGACACCAAATGAGATGTAATATGCATACATTCTTTAAAACAAAACAAAAAAACATAAATAAACGAGCAACAAGGTGTTGTAGCAGAGGGCAGTGAGGCACCCCTCCAGGTGGGCTTGCATGGCCCATGTAATATCCCCGGCCGACCCTTCTCTCCCACTTGTTTCCTGTCCCACTCTTCACTGTTAATCAAAATAAATGCAAAATGTCCTAAAAATAGCCTATACCACACTGTACTTCCTTGATTTAAAGCCTGGCTCCTATATACATTCTGTTTGAATCTTTGGGGCAGTCCTTGGTAGGATATCAGAGACCACTGTTTACAAAAAGCGGGTATTTGATTGGTCACAGCCATGGCTCTGAATAAACTTTTTTCATCAACAGCCAAAATGGCTAATAGATGTTAATCTTACTAGCCAAACACATACTCTCTAATGGGTTAAAGTGGCTAGTGAGTTTGTCTTTTCTACCAGCCAAACTGATGAAATCAGCATTTGGCCGTTTGGCTGATGTTAATTTAGAGCCCTGGTCACAGCGTTGGCCAAGGCAGAACAAAGACAATTTGAATAATAATGCCAACAGTTTGGTCCCACCCACAGCTTTTTGCTGTCTGATACAAGCAGGCCTAGACGAAAGCGTTCCTATTTAGTCTGCCTCATCAGGCTAATAATCTGTAAATAACCGTCAGTCTGTCAGGTCAGCTAAATGTAGTGTCAAGTATGTTTTAGGGGCTTAAGCAGCACAGGCGAGGCACTTGTCTTTTGATGAGGAATCAGCTTGTAAATTAGCAACCGATAAAGGTATATTTGTAATATGACACTTGCGTACAAATGATATTGCAATGTATTGTTTTTTACAACATGTTTCAGATTTAAATGCAATTTTGTACTTGCCATGTATTCCTGACCTGGTGTGGTTTAGCACAATGTGGCAATTCCTTTCCAAGGCTGTGGTCCAGCTTGTTTGACAAGTGCTCAAATAAAATGAAAAGGTCAACAAAACAGAGACAATGAACTCAGCCTGAAGGCATCGGAAAACTAAGCTAAAATGGATGCATCTAATCAACCAGCACATCATCAGGAACTTAACTTGATACATTATAAAGTGCGCAGAGACAGAAGAAGTATCTCATTTCAGATGGTCATTGTCATTGCCATGTACGCCAAAGATTCTGCCCACATATGCAGTGTCTAAGCCATTCACTCCTACATGCTGTAGGTGTGTGCTCCACAACAATTGTGAAAATGTCTTTGTATTCAACCAGTTTGTTCAGTTATGAGGACGAGGTCAGACGCATAGGAGACTGGAATACTAACTCACTCTGAAAATGAGTTACTGTATTTATAAGACAATCTAAAGAAGAGAAGTATACTAGGTCTGCTGTAGGCTACTGTTCTTCACTTAAACCTTTAATCCAGTCATTTTATCTTCATAAAATGGAGGTATCGTGGAACTTCAGGTTCGGTATCGTCATCCTTGGAGACTCAGCAGTAGGAAAGTCGTCTCTGCTCCATCGCTACACAGAGGGCACGTTTGACGACTCCAGGCAGTCACCACTCGGAATAGATTTTAAAGTTCACCACCTGGATTTTGACCCTGGCGTCGTGGTTAAAATGCTCCTGTGGGACACTGCTGGACAAGAGAGGTTTCGGTGAGCAGGGATAATGTATTTTACATCATAGAAATACAATAATTTTGGCCTAGAGTGATATTCACTCTTGCTTAACAGCATTCATTAACAACCATCATTGAGAGCTGCTTTCATCAGTAATGATGACCTTCCTGCTGATGGCATAGTCATTGGACTGTGATCTTTTGTTTCTTCCTATATACGGTAGTAAGCTTTAGTGGAGGGGTGGGGAGCCTAGAGTATGTCTCGAGGGCCATTTGTGGCCCTTGAGGCCGTTTTATCCGGCCCCCAATATAATTTTAATGTTATTCAGCTTCACTTGAAATATGACATATTTTGTAATGGAATCTCAGAAAATACATTTGCAATACAATTAAGTTATATTCAGGGGACCTAGTGAAGGTGGGGTCTGTTTTAAAGGTTGCTGCATTCTAGATTATTTGATCTATTGTGTACTTTCATACACACAGGTCAATTGCCAAGTCCTACATGAGGAACTCTGTTGGATGTCTACTCGTCTTTGACATCTCCCAGAGACAGACCTTTGAGCGAATTCGCAGCTGGCAAGAGGAGGTACTGGACTATGTCAAACCCAACCCGATGATCTTTCTATTGGTGGGCCACAAATGTGACATGGACGTACAAAGACAGGTCACCAAAGAAGAAGCAGAGTCGATGGCTAAGAAGCTCAACATGCTGGGCTATCTGGAGGTCTCCTCAAGAGACAACACAAACGTCAGCCTGGCCTTTCAGACTCTGGCCAAGGGCATCTACGATCACTTCCAGAAACGCCGCATCTCCATTCGAGAGGGATGGTATGGATTCACAGTTGGAGCGCCTATCCAGACTGAGCCGCCGCAGACAAAGAAATCTGGTTGCCAGTGTGGTTGAGGCAAAAGTTACCGGTACACACACTGAAAAAGCCCGATGAATTGCACTTGTCTTTCTCCCAAAAGGCCTATAATGTTGTGCAATAAATCTGTTATTGGTGGAGTATGCGGTTTCTTTTACACTTTGAAGAAGGAAGCATCCCGTAACATGCACATTGCAAGAATCCCTTTGTCTTTATTATGTAATTATATAGTAGTAATAGTCTAAGAGTGCAAGGCTACACACTCTTATTTTCCCACGTATTGCATGCTACTGACTGTCATTTTGTTGATTTGAAATGTCTGCTAAATGTAATGAAATGTATTGACATGACTAGTTTAGGCGTTTGAAGTATTACTTTGACGTGGTCACGTGATGACTGCTGAAAGTATTTAATTCTCAGTTGGACAGAACATACATGTATATCGACACGTTTTGTGCTTGGGAGTATTAGACTAAGTATTTGGAGTATTAGACTAAGCATGGCAGCTCCTCCTTATGGATCCTCTCGAGTATTACTAACCGCTCTGTGTAATAGTAATGTAGGAGTGTAGTAGCCCACTACGCTTTTTTGAAACAGTGCTCCACTGATGAAACAGCAGGCCTTATGATGCAACATTACTTTAGTAGACTTGTGCCCCTCATGCACCACATTGCTCCAAAAATATATATGAAGAAAAATGATTAAAAAAACAAAACAAAAAAATGCCAAGTATAGATGGCAAAAGGTAGAGATTGAACATTCTATTAATATCTCTTCTTGTATTCTCTCTGGCAAAGGTGTAATGAGTGGATTCCTGTTAAGTCTTCCTGAATTTAGCAATGGCTCAAGCGGGAAGTTGTGCATTGATACCTTGCAACAGCGAGGACACGTGACAGTGTAACTTTTGTAAGAGTTGCTGTCATTTTGACTTTAATGTCATAAAATGATTGTCATTTTCTTTTGGTTGAAAACACTTTTAAGACTTTAGCATGATGCTGTACCTACATCCCATATTAAATTTATATTGACACAAAACACAAGATTTCAGACATGACTCCTTTTAATTTTCCGCAAAACCATAGATATCAAATTGTGCTTTTTACATTATGCCACATGGTTTTTGCTTAAGCCATCACATACCATTCTATAAATAATGTATCCACTGACGTGAACAATATACGGACTGAATTTTCTGATATGAACACAAATCAGTTATGGGCTAGAGCACAATGCTTTCAGCCAAGGGTAACATGTTATGCAGAAGAGGGCGATCCTGTAACATTCTCAATCGAAAATCCATTCACAGACGTTCCAGCTTGGTGATTTTCAAAACCATTCCCTTTAAAATGTTAAACGGAAGAAGGATAAACAAATAACCCTGATGTAGTGTCTTTAAAAAGAGATAAAATAAGAAAGAAAGAGTCAGCTTTCTTGCAGTTAGTATGGCAAAGTATAGGATGTTTTTCACTATTTATAACTCTGCTTCGTTTGCTTTCATAACACATAACAAATCCAGCCCCTGACTGTAATTTCATGTCATTCTGTTTGCTTATTGTCATTGTATCCGTTCTCTAGGCCTGCACCTAGCAAAAATAAAATACAAACCATGGTATGGAATATAGGGTAAGCAACAAACCCAAGCCTGCGTGAGTTAAATACAAAAAACAACCCTGGCCTCCTATCTTCTTCTAAAAAAGACCACAGATATGACAGGGGATCAAACAGGTTCCACACTGTAACAAGTGAACGTTCACCGCCAAACACCCTCTATGGTCCTTTTTTTCTTTTTTTTTTGCCTGACCAGTTTGATCAGACGGAATGAAAAAGCAGGAGGCCAGCTGGCAGGAAGGAGGGAGGGAGGGAGACGAGGAGCGCTGTAGAGCCCACTGAAGCATCATCACTGCCACAGGTCCTCCGTACGCCCGAACTTGAAGACCAGCCCCCTGAAAGGCAACACAGACACAAGAGGGCATTGGTGGTGATAAACACTGACTGACATCAATATCACTCTTCCATGAGGGAAGTTAGCTTATTGCAATATTTTTGACTGTGCTTGGTTTACAGCAGCCACCTGCCGGGTCTTAGCATAGCATCAAATAAGATTTTGGACATGATATCAGGGGGTAAATCAATACATGAATGAATGAATGAATGAATGAACATCACAGCTGCCAATGAATGGCCTTTAAATGATAATAGCCTATGACTGATATGGCACAACACCACCACTCCCATCTAGGATAGCCTGAAACAAGAACAATTAAGTCAAGATTGTTGCTCAAGTTTATTTGTTAAATACTGGACACAACCAACACAAAATTAATGGTAGAAAAAAATGATGACATGACATCTTTAAAGCACACCTGTGCCTTTAAAGTTTTTTTTACAAGAGAAAGACACCCACACCAGAAACACTTACCCAAAGAAAATGAAAGCATTCTGGAAGAAAACTGCAATCCCAGGGTACACAACTTCTTTCTCTGTAAGGAGACGATACAGAAAGAGGCTTAGTGCTCAAAGCAATTCATAAGAATTCATTTGAAGCGTTTTCCTTTTAAACTCAGAAACTTTCAGATCACATCATCCAAACATTATCACATGTGGCAGAGATGTGTACTCTCAGGACAGGTATAGGTTACACTACAACAAGAATATCATAAAAACATATACTGCAGCTATATAAATATACAGCAGGAATTGTTCCGCCTACTGTCAAAATGCAGTGAAAACTACAGACGTTGGTTACCAGTGTCCATATTGGGGAATCTCAGCCATCCCAGTCATGGCCCAGCACAGGGCATATTTGCCCTTTTAAATGACTGCCATAATTGATCTAAAAAACTCAGCATTTTAGACAGGCTATTATTGCTGTAGACAGATTAACAATACCAACTCGTCATACAAACTTCAAATAAAGCACCCAGACTCTGCATGCGTATCACCAGGAAGTGATTTACACAGCATCACTAAGAGCTAGGCAAATTACCATTCCCTTAGGCTTCACTTAAATGACTCGCTGACATTCACTCCCTTTCTCAATCTCTCCCTCTCTCTCACACACAACAAGGGAAGTTGTTCCACACAGTTATTTACATATGGTAAGTGCATAGAAAGCTGGAGTTTTTTCACATGTTTGTTTTGCATATGTTGTACTACAGCAATGGCAGGCCCACACAGTATGAAAATCCTTCAGTTCTAGAAACTTACGAGGGACAACAAAACCGCCAAACAGGATCCACATGGAGGCGATGAGGGATCCGAACGCCAACATGAAGCCGATGAAAAGCCATACCCTGGCACCTAAATAAACGAAGTGGCAATAAAATTTGTAATATGAATAACATTGAAAGGTACCCTGCAAAACATTAATTATTAGATTGCTTTTAAAAATAAAAGAAAGAAAAAGATAAACCATTTACATGTAAGACTTTACATTGACTTAATTTGAACTTGCTTTCCTCTGTTATAATGTGATATGCCATCACTAAGAAACACATACATATTACAAAATATAACATCACTGAACAATCTAACACTTTAAAGCAGTGAGAATGACAACCATAATAGAAATGGCATTATTAACAATAACAATTGAAAGAGATCAGTATTGAAAAATATGAATGCGTTGAAAATGTATACAGCAGTCATAAAGGCACATCATAAGGAAACGTATAAGTCTTTAAACAGTGTGAAGGTATTTGAAGAAATTGACAGCATTCCATTGCTTGGTTGAGAATAAATGCGTTCCCTTAGTGCTGCAGATGGCAGTAGCGTACATCTTATGCAAGCCGCCACCAAACGCCACAGAAAGAGAAGGAGGGGACAATGCCCCCAGGAGACCGACCGCTTGAGCAAACTCCTTTGCATTTGGCAGGGGTGGTTTGATTTATCTTGGTCTACCATATTGACTACCTGTCCTAGAAGCTGCCAGCCAAATAGTAATGGCACCGCCCTTTTAAACATGGATTATAAGGTGGACAACCCTTGTGGTAGAAAATATTTTAACCATGTGGGTTGATCTAGCATTGCACCATAGGGGACAATCGTAGCTGGGCCACAGACCAGTCCTCCAATCACAATGTTCTTCTTTCTTCTTAATTCCTTATGTGTATAGATCCTGTCGGCACCTATGGGCCCACCCATGAAACTGTTTGTCTTCCCCTCTGTATGCTCCACCCGTTGTATGTAGTAACTCTTCTATGTCTAATGACGAATAGTGATTTGCACCACACGACAAGCGGGCGGAGCATACGAAGGGGAAAACAAGCAGTTTCATGGGCGGGCCAGAGGTGACGACTGGAGTTGTCGGGGCGGTCTTAGCATGGTGAGGACACCGCTGCACTGGCTCATTATGCGCAGTTAAGCAGCTTGAAAGCAAAACCATTTGCTCTACCCACAACCTTCAGTTTTTCCTATGTTGCAATCCCAGACTATACTTTTCAAGTGACAGTCCAGCTTGCCAGGCTAACTATTCTGGTGAGTTACTGTTGGATTGCTCTATCTGGCAAAGCAGTCATGGCCTAATACAGTGTTTCTCAACCTTTTTTTAGGCGAGGCACCCTTTCAATTCCTGAACATTTTCAAGGCACCCCAAACCAACAAGCTGTAACATGGCATCGCATCGGATACCACAAAAGCTTAGAAAAGTAACACATTTGGAGACGTCACACAACCTACGTTCAAAGTTGCAGCTTACTGGGGCGACCTAAATGTACTTTATTGTGCGTAAATGGCAGATGAAAGACTCCACTGACTAAGCAATACTTTATTAGTTTAGACAAATATGTATTATATTACATAATTTGTGTATCAGCCAAGTTTCCGCGGCAGCCCCAGGGTGCCCCGGCACCCCTGTTGAGAGACACTGGCCTAATAGACAGGGGAGCTGTTGTTGCAAATGGAGAGTTGCGGGTTCGAATCCTATACAAGTGGGAAGAATGTGGGTAATTCCAGTACCCTACCCTCAACCCATCGCTGCATGAAGTGCCCTTAAGCACAGCACATAACCTCACATTGCTATGGACTGAGCTGTGACTTGTACCCTGTATCTAAATAAGAAGTCACTTTGAATTAAAGCATCAGCTAAGTGAAATGTAATGTATGATGAAGGCCATGAGGGCACTGAAGTCATTCAGGGACTGGCTTCAGGAAGCTCTAGAACCTTGGTCTCCAATGGCAAACATTTGTCTCGCCATGAGGTCAGAACAAATGGAAACATAAATGTTTGTGATTTTCGATGACTAAAACCTCCAAGCATTCACAGAGAGTTTCACAGAGATCTTATGCTATCAGTCTCAAAATAGACATTGTCGAGAAGGGAAAACTAAAATCTGTTCTCTGTCCAGACATCTAACATGTTTCTCATTGGGTTGGGGCATTGGTTTGGCCGGCCCGCAGTCTCACATGCGCTACATAATTCGGCCCTTGGGGAAAAATAATTGGAGACTTCAGCTCTGGAACATCAATGATATTTTGGCCTCAAGATCACATTCGCAGTGGAAACTGACACAAGGTAATGAATATTGATAAGATCATAATTCAACATCACATACCTGTCTGTCCCAGGCATCCTTCACTGTAGCTGTCGCCCCTCACCTGTCCATTGGAGACTGCATTGATCCTATGGGCGAAAACAAGACACCATCATTCCCATTCCACCAAAAGGATGGCAGAGACAGTACCGCTCACAGTGCCGACTCAATGCAAGCCCATGGATCAATTAACATGTTTTTGTTTTGGGTGGGTTGAGATTACGATCAACCACATCATCACATTGAGCCCATTTATATGTGCATCAATAAACCGTTTATGATCAGGTTTTTGGAGTTACCGGTTTATTCGAGTGCTCATGTAAACTGAATAAACAGTTTTCAGAATCGGGTTATTGCCGCTATCGGTTTATGAGAAATCCGATTCGCACAGGTAGGTTTTTGGCTAATAAACTGATTTCTGAAGACATGTATCCAGCATAATCAGGTTATCATCAGGCTATTGACATTCTAGAAGGATAAGTAGCCAATCACAAGCCTTAAATTCTAGCTTCGTGTCACACACTTTAGTGGAACACAGTCAACCGGCGGACTGCATATAAACAGCAATAAACGGTTTACTCCAATAACCTGTTTGTTCCAATAACCCGATTATTACGGCCATATAAACGGGCTCATTGTCTTTGCTTTAAGCTTTGTAGTTGGCATGAATGGAAGCAAGCAACTGATATGTTCCTACAATTTAATTGGTTGTTGGAGGTAGGTCTGCACACTGCCAAATACGCTCAAAAAAAAAAAAAAAAGTTTCAATCACCCTGGATCTTCATCAGGCAGATACAGTAGATCAACTGTGACTTACATCAACTGACTGCACACTTTTGTATAGCACCTGCAGTTTCCCAGGTGGGCTTTTACTCTTTGTGCAGTTCTATTACTTAAGGTTGTCGACTTGACAGTAAAGCACGATGGAAAGCACCAACTCACATTAGAAATGCCACAGTGGCTATGACCCCACACGTGTGGTAGGCATGGTGGAACTTCTCCTCCTCTGGGTACTTTACAGCGGCATCAATGATGATCCACCAACCTGTGAAGAACTATGCAAAAAAAAAACCACAAAGACAACATTACACACAATAGCAATATAATCTTGCTTCATAATCGACATTCAAGACAAACATTAGCTTGCTAACAATGTCCTCTGTCAAAGAATCGACTATAGTAACGCCACTTTCATTCTAAGTACTCTACAAGGTAACCCTAAGTGATCCAGAGGGTATAAGGTGTCCAGCAGTACACAATAGAGAAAAATGCAGGGCAGGACAAATATATTACACACAACTGCATTAATACAGACATTAAAACATATCCCGCATAAAATAAAATATAGGGGGTGCCGTTTGAGAAATCAATGGCTGTGTATTTTATATTATCACCACCAAATCCTGAAAAAAAAACCTCACCAGAACTCCCGCAGCTATTGAGGCAATGGTGTTTCTCTTCTCTCCCCAGTCCACATTGCATTCGCAGTCTCCACACCTAATGCTGTCCAGGAACCCCGACATGATTCTGACCTGTAGCGGGAGAAGGACGTTGCATAGTTCAGAGGTTTTATAGCCACAATAAATTAGTAATATGAGCAATGATGGGCAACCAACCATCACCTAAGGATTCCTTCACAACCCAGTGGCACGTATTCCAAATGACCAGACTTTACCTGCCCAATTCAAGTAGGTGATTGGCTGGTTGAATGATTACCGGTACATGGTTGAAATAGATCAGTGACATCAGGTCATTTTACAGAGTATATGGCACTAGATCACAGCATATGAGGGTAATCACAATTCCACCTTCCACACACTTGACTGGCACAAACCAGTCAACAGTACTGTTGCTAGTTGGAAAGGCTTTTGTGTAACAGGCTGTGGCAGTGAGAGACATTTCAACCAAGAACAATTTTGTCTCAGTTTCATGATAGGTCCTTGCGCATGGATAACTGGGAAATGTAGGCCAGCAGGCGCAACTACCAACAAAACAATGCAAAGGAAAGCACTACATTACAATGATGCGGTCAATAAATGCCCTCAACTGTGGCCAAAAGGAAAAACTCCGGTTAATTATTACTGTGGAGGAAGCATGTATCTGCAATCATAACTTCGCTTGTTAAGTTGTTGGACCTTCGATGTCCAACATCCAATTGCTGCTGCGTAAACACGGGGTTGAATGTTCCCACATGATTGCTACACAAAGGATTAACGCTCAAAACACAAGCTGGTGAACGAAAACGATGTTTCAATGAGTTATCATCAGACAAATTAGAAAAATAGCAATCTGTGATCACAAATGCTTATGAAAATGTGGCATATCCGTGATCTTCAAAAGATTTCAAGGAGATAGATAAAAGACTCCATCTCTTCCTTCAACAAGCTAGCTTGTGTAGCAGTCAGCTGCGAGCTCTGTGAGCTAACCTTATCCTGAAATTCGCTTTCATCTCTCCAGAACTATTCATTGATCCCCTAATTACATCGACACCTTCAGCGACTCAAGTGATAAACGACTGAGTTTTTTTCAGAGCCAAGCATGTTGAAGTTGTGTGAGAACAACGGACATCTAGAGCTACAAAACATTACCAGTTCAGCTGCCTTTGGTTCCGTCTCCTTCTCGTTTCCGACAGATTTGGAACTTGCGCATGCTCAGTTGTTGTCGACTGAGCTCTGCATGAACAGCATCCAAAGTTTGCCAACCATATTTCTGTGCTTTGGGTCACATTTTAATATTGATGTGTCATCTGTCGACAAAATAAATGTGACTTGCTTTCTGGTGTTTGCCCTTGGCAAAACTACGAGAAAATGATAGGCCTAGGTTTTGGAATCACCATGAGGATTTAGCATGTGTCATTCAGAGCCATGACCTAGGCCTAAGCTGGGGGTTCTGGTTTTGATATCTCCACTTATATAGGATTTTAATCAAACTTTAATGTAATTCCATTGATATTGCGTAAATCTGAAACACATCTCCCCTTATGGTTTTCCAACAAATCTGCACCCTGCGCATATGGTGACAAGCTCTGCAACAGAAAAAAGGCGGACACATTTTAGGCCTACTATCTGCGGCCAGATGGTAGGCCTACTATGGGTGAAGTCTGGGGTGGATCAGATATTATGCGCTTTGCCTTTCTTAAACATCGTTGGTTATGAAGACTATGGATGTTGTCTTTATAACACGTTGAGCAGACTTGATTAGGCTAGGGCTCTCCTATCTTGGGCAGTGGACCATACGAGGCTTTGAAATGACCAGTTAGGATACTTTCTAATGGTACAGCCAGCGGCGTGGAACAGGGGGGGAAAACCCCGACTCATTCTCAGGGCCCAGCCCACCTGGGGGGCCCACCAGGGGGCCCCTATGGAAAATGTTCTTCTTGTTTTGCTTTTTTAAACATTATTTTTACAATAATGTCAATACATGTTGGTAATTTATGTAATTCCAATGTTCTCTGGAAATACATCTGTTAAATTGGATATCCTAGCCTGCAAATAGGCTACAATATATATCAAACACCCCCATAATCAGTACGCATTGGTTTAGTCCGCCCTCTCGCGGACTTTTGATTGCACAATATGCGTAATCAACACTCACTCACTTCATTATAGGCATTAAACGCAGCAGCCGGTTAGCAATGAAAGATGTCTAAAACACCAGGCTTTCACAAAAAGAATAGAAAGGCAAGAGAGAGACAGGGGAAACCAGAACGAAGCAACTGCTGCTGATTTCTTGCAAGAAAGGTGAGCCCAAATGTCAAAATTACCGCCTACAGTAGGCTAACTGGTTATCTCATTCCCATTCCGTGTGGCCTACTGTGATAGCCGGAGTCAGATTAAAAAATATATATCATTTTTTGGCTATAATTGTGATAGCCTATTGAACCCATATTTGTCTTTGATATATTCATAACAAGTCACAAGACCAACAAAGGGTCGATGTTGGTTCAAATATCCAAATAGCAAAGCTAATTTGTAAAATGAATCAAGAAAATGTCACAAACGTGAAGATGCCCCCTGTCACAGATGCAAATTGTGCGAACTTGAGAGAAGGTGAGCCTATTTTAGCTAGCCTAATATCCTAATGTTGAGGAAAAGCAGTGTCTCAATCGGGTGCATCACATTTGCAGATTGATTATGTCCTCGTAACGATATTAATCAACGTCACGTTCATCAGTTGCCAATGTCAAGGTGGCGGTGCGAGCTGTCAGTCCTTAAACCGTCATTCTGCTTCATTTTGCGGTCTCAACACTCTCAATAGGAAATCTCTGGTTACTTTCCCTGGCCATCTGACAACGTCCGTTGTAGCTGAAGTGTGGTAAATTAATGACGAGATTTTGACGGGACACCAGTCTGCGTTTTGAATGCTGCTGACGCCATTCTAATCTGCGCAAAGCGCAAGACAAAAGATAAGCAGAGTAGCCTACCTACCTCGGTGCTGAGCAGGTAGCCTATCTGCATTGAGTGCTCATGACAATTACCCTATTTAAGGTAGGCTACTGTGAAATAGTTACTGGCCAATTTAAATCTGAAATAGCCGATGCAGTAGCCTTATAAATAATGATTTCTATGTGACTAGGTTCGGGGTGCCCTGACTTTAGAAGGTTGAGAATAACGGCATCAAATCCAAACAGCGATACTTTTGTTCCAGCCTATTTTAAGCGACATTCCATAGTAAGCTTCTGCCAGCTGATTCTCTATTCCTTGCTCTCCCAAAAAAACAACTAACGGACAAATGACGTGCGTGCAGCGGGCCAGTGCAAGTGAATGAATAATGTGTGCGCGAGCGCGTGTGTTTCTGTTAAGGGATGCATATTGAAGAAAGTTCAGTTCTATATCAATGTCTCATGTCTCCTTATTGCACGAAATATTAGGCTAAATGCATTGTGAAGAGAGATTTACCAGTCTCTCTCCTCCCCCTCACACCATAGTGATGAAGTGATTAAAAGTCATCTCTATGAATATGATAGCAGACTTTTCACAACTGGTGATGTGAAAAATAAGGACATTATGTCTGTTCTGTGATAGGCTATCATATGATTGAAAATGAAGATGATTCAAGTGAAGGGGAGGAAAGCATAGGCCTAGAGGGGTTGTCTGAGGAAGGCAAGGAGGATGACAATATCAGTCGCGCGTTCGCGCGCGCGCGGGGAGGGTTGTTTGGGGGGTTGTGAGTAGGGGGGCCCATGAAAGAAGTTGTTCCTAGGGCCCCAAATTTGGTGCTACGCCCCTGGGTACAGGGATAGAAATTCGCTATATTCTACTGTTCATACCATACAATGTGCAGCCGGGTCATTCTACAGAAAAGGTGGAAATGCTGTCACTGACGTTGTAGATACCAATACAGCCAAAGTTGACCTGATAATCACATACTTTACATATGTTCAATTAATAGAGACTGTTTTGTAATGTAAAAAGTAGTATTGGTCTACTTATTAATATTTAATTTTTTATCAACTTTTAAAATAAGGATACCCATAGAAATGCTGTGTCACTAATATGATACATGGAAGTGTATTGCATATTTTTTTTATTTAAAAATATTTTTTTTCCATTAAATTAACCTCACTTACATTTTCATTAACATTACATGGAATGACTACAACATATACATATTTAAGAAATGGTTTAATATTATTTATAATATTAAATAAATATCTGTCACTCAAAATTACGTCATTGGTGTTACTGCTAGACAAAATACTGCTATTTTGAAAATTAAATTGGCTTTTGGGTGGGCAAGAGGTCATTTGAGGAGGTGTAGTGTTCAAAGACATCATACAAGTCAGATATCTGTCTTCTTCAAAAATGTCCTGAAGAATTGTACATGAAGCTACGGAGCCCGTCATTGGTGTTACTCAGTTTAAAGCCACAGATGTGAGCCAATTCAAATAAAACTTGAATACATCAAATAAGTAAAGGATTTTGATATCACTGAAAGCATGTTGTCTCCCACAGCTTCAGCCAGTTTGGTTTTTAACTGTAGTTTCCCCCTAAAAAAGTCATTGGTGTTACTGTAATTTGTGGTCATTGGTGTTACTTTTCTGCCTAAAATAACCCATAACACCAATGACATTCATGTACCAAATACATCAGAAATAAGGGAATTGGAGTAGGAAAAGCAGTTTATGAAATCAGTTTATGAAATGAAATGCTAATAATATGAGTTTATGAATAAGTTTAAGAAATTAAAAGAGGTAATTTCCAAAATAAATTGGTATCTTTGCGGTCGTTTGACGTTTTGTGTCATTGGTGTTATGGCACATCACTGGTGTTACTTTTCACCTATTTTTGACCTGGTTCACTTGAATTATTGTTATATTCATCAATATTTTCTTTGTCATCATTGTTGTATTCATTAGCTCATATTTTAAAGTTACTTTCCAAGAACTTATTTGAATACTATTCCACTTCTTTTTGTTTAAAAAGGAAAACATTGATGGCGAAAGTCACATAGATTCACATGATGTTGACTATTTACTTTTTAAATGAAGTTGTAAATGTTAAATCAGATATTTCTCTTGGTTTTATGGTTCCGTGTATCTGATTTTAGTCCAATATTCCAGTTTAAATTAAACAATTTTTAAACAAATATGTAATACTCAGGATTATTTTTTGTGTAAATGTTCTAGGTCTATTGAATTGGGGAGTGTGTGTGTGAGTGTGTGTGTGAGTGTGTGTGTGTGTGTGTGTGTGTGTGTGTGTGTGGGGGGGGGTGGGGGGTTGAAAGAGTCATGGTATGATATAATTGTGTGTATATGTGCATGTTTGGATGTAGGCTACATGTTTACATGTTTTGTGGTTCAGTCCTGCATGTTAAGTGTGTTTTTTGTGTTTGTCTAATGTGTTGATATGTGTTCTGTGTAAACGCTTAGACTCTCTGTGCCCATACCAAATTTCTCTCTAGAAGAGACAATAAAGGCTCATCCTATCCTATCCTATCCTATCCTATCCTAATACTGTGTGTATTGTAGGTAACACCAATGACGAAAAAACAACAGATGCATTCTTTAATGAAATGTATAAAAAAAATTAAAAAATACATTAAGCTGGCCCTGGTGTGGATTAACCAAGTTAAGAAGTTATATATTGATATTAAAGAAGTTTTAAGTGCATTAGAAGGAACACATTTCAGTGGAAATATGTTTCCCAGATTCAACCTTTTCTGTAGAATGACCCAACCGCCTCAGAAAAAAAGAGTCACTGTCTAGCCGTCTTGGTGATGAAGTAATGTGATGCGACCAGCTTAGATCCTCCTTGATGTTACGTAACGCCAAGGAATCTAAAACTGCTGAGTCTCTCTCTCCTCTGCTGCATCATCAATGTAGATCGGCTGATGGAGCCTCTGTTGGATCCTCTCAAAGTCCACTATCAACTGTCCTGTCCTGTCTTGCACTTTATGTCAGTCTGTAAAATGTCAGTCTTGTGTCTAAGTCCTCGCATGGTATAGAGAGAAAACGCAATTTCATTTTCCTTGTATGACTTGTGCATATGAAGAAAGTAACAATAAAAGCTGACTTGACTTGACTTGACTCAACTACTGTTTTAGTGACAAAAGAGCAAATTATTATCCACACACCAGATTGACAATTAGCCATAGGTGATGCTGGCCTGTGGACCACAAGCACAGCAGCAACTTCATCTGCTCCTATCATATCATAGCACACTGAACATCCTTATCCTAAGATCTTTATGGCTCAAAAATAATATTGGTATATGCAGCAGAATGCATTCCGATGTTTTAGGTTTGTGAATTTCGACACTGTAGCCTGTCTGGTTTGAACTTTGGGCTTGTAGAAAGACCTCCCCAATTGAAAGAACATTAAGTCCTGAAAAGAAGTGAATTATAGGCTACAGACTATAGCCTATACTAGGCCTACAGCTGTAGATATAACATACTGTAGGCCCATACACTGTAGATGTCTCTGGACTACACTACATGGATCAAAAGTTATAGAACACCACCCCCCACCACCTCCCCTTAAGATGAGAATTCAACTTCAGGTGCTTGTGTCATTGCTCTCTGAAGAATAAACAATTTGGTATTAGAACACATGTGGAATATGGCCCTGCCGTGGTCAACCGGTAGGGCACTCTTCAGCCATGCGGCCGACCCTGGTTCGAACCCCAGCCCGGGTCATTTGCCAACTCCTCCCCATCTCTCTCCCCTTTCGCATCTTATCCCCCTCTCAAACTGTTCTGTCAAACAAAGTCGTAAAAGACACCCAAAAAATTGTTTAAAAAAAGAACACCTGTGGAATACATTATAGACTGTACATTACAATAAATTACATTTAGAATTATTCAAAGCTATGTGGAGAATATGGACCAAATTAAACTTTTGACAAATCAAAGTGTACACATCTTTGCCATTTATAATAGCCAGTTGTGGTTCTACACTGATTTACTCTCTGGCCGAGATTAGTACATGAAGATGAAGCACCCTACAGTTATTTACAGAGAAGGTCCTATTGATTATGGTCGCATGAACAATGCGAGGTTAGGTGCTCAAGGGCACCTCAGTCATGGCATGCAGTAGGTATAGTGGAAAGGTGGGATTTGAACCGGCAACCCTCTGATCTAAAGCCCATCTCCTTCACCAATAGGCCAATGCTGTCCCGAATCACGGGAAGGAAGCAGGGGTGTACTGGGTTCAGTTGTCCCGGGCCCATATTGGATCCTTTCAGATGACTTTGTCCTTTGGTGAGATGGTATGGCCCTAAATCAGTGAAGGTCCTCTGAACATAGCCTATCACATGAACATTACACCTTGCTTCAGCTATGTAAGTGCCTGCTGATGTCGCATTATCTTTGGGATGATGTAGAGTAGACCTATGCACAGGCTTGCCTGTGACGAGCTACAAATTTACATTCATTTTCGGTTACTTATTTGTCCTCTTGAAATGTTTCTATGACACTGTGCAATAGCTGTACAATAGCTTTACGATAGCTTCCTCATAATGTTGAATGCTAAAAATACCTAGGCCCTACCTCCTACTACTTCCTACCGCTTTCTCCACCACTGAAATGAAATCACTTCCCCCTTCTCTACTAGCCTAGGCTACTACAATCAACACAGTTGTAGAAATTAGAAGTTGAAGTATTTAGGCTACAAGCGTAATTACAAGTATATTACATGCTTTCAACTTTGTATAGCCTAATTGCATTTCTAGTAGGCCTAGGCCCTATAGGCTACTTCTAGGCTACCTTATGCAACCAAAAACAAGCACCATTTACTTGCGTCCATCTGCCTAACAACACAATTCAATGAAGAAAAAAAAATGTTTTAATTACGTCATGGAATGAAACTCTCCGGGTGGTGAGAAGCCTATACTATATGCGTACGTCGTCGAAAGCGAAACAGCCTGCACAGCTCTAGTCCACACCAGGGAAGAGTTAAGCCTACTTTTGCATGAATTCTGCAACCACGCCCAACTGATGCCCTGCAGTCCTTGAACTTTGGCTTGGTTTATGTCTCGCAGTTTTTTCTGCACGAATGCAATTTTCAAGGGAGTGCTGTGCTACAGTAAAACCAGGTTAGCCTACTTGAATTACTTGTAGTAGATAAATTGGACTGCTAGTTTCACGCATAGCCTTTGTGTGTGTTGTTGTTTTCGCTGGGTTTTTTTTGTTGTTGTTTTTTTTTTTGTCAAATGACGTATCCTCCCTCGAAAGCCCTTCTGCCTTAAAACAGGTCAAGGCAGTTTCACTTTTGCTCGTACAGACCGGACGCAGAGATGGACGCCTTGGAGGGCGTAAAATCAGGTAAGCATGCACATTCTTTATATTTTAACGACGCATTGGTAACATGTAGGCTACTGTATAGGCTACTTTTGTCTTTCAAATAATGGCTGAACTTTTTTATGAAGTCTTGGCGATCGTCGACTAAGCCTATACAAATGGGCTGAAAATGTTAACCATGATTGGTCGACTGTACACACGGATAAGGTTGGAGCTTGCATATTTTTGCTGTTTGTCTACTGCGAGTGCGAACTATCTGAATAAAAAAAAAAAAACTTCTCGTCAAAGAACTTCGAGTCACCAGGCTGTGTTATCTAGAGTAGTGGGCCTACTATATCCTGCCACTGCCGAATTCTTGGATTCTGTTCTGTTCTCCGTTTTCAAAACCCTGGCCATACCACTCCCTGACACAACTTGCAACATACCGGGGAAATTTGTTGCAAGTTCCTTGAAGGCTTCTGCGCGTGGGCCATCTGGTTTTCAATCTGTTTGAGCCAAGGCACACATTTTTCGATGACAAAATGCCACGGCACACCACCAATTGTAAATGTTAATGAAAATAAAACATAGGCCAATTACTTTATTGACAATACAGTGCGTGCGTGCACACGCGGGGCGAGTGTGTGTGAATGCATGCGTGTGTGTGTGTGTGTGTGTGTGTGTGTTTGCAGTGATGGAAAACACATTTTGTAGGCCTACAAGACATACATAATTTCACTGCAAACATGGAATTAATCTAGATTAGGCCTACAGTTTTTTGCCAATTACTTGCACACAATCTGCAAAAATTGCCCCATGTCAAAACTCTTGGGAAACACTTGGTAATAAACCAAACACGCCCATACTGTAGGCCAGTTTCAACCACTGTGCCAGGGAACACTAGTGTGCAATGATATATCTTCTGGTGAGCCGTGGACAATTAAAGAATGGCAATAATGCATTAATCTATTGTTAAAGTTGGTGGCTGGGTTTGTATGATATAATGATGATAAGGTGAATGGTTTAATTTACAGTTTTTCTCGATTGGTTTGGCTAATTTCTCGAAACTGAGATGACATTCTCAAAACAACACGGACAAATCCCCAAACCAACTTGTAATTTCCCACAACAGAATGGCATTTCTCATTGCTGTCATCAAATCTCAAATGCTTTGTACATGTCTCAAATGTTTAGTACATCTCTGCAGATGGCTATGTACAAGTACCCTACAGTTGACACATTGAGCATACATTTAGCACATTTTCCAAATACATTTCCAAAGACCTTTCTTATCTAAATGAATTAGACAATTTTCAGTCTAATGGTTGCCCTCTCCAAAACATGTCAGCATGATTTCATTGTGTAAGTCATCATATCCAAAGTATAGAAGTGTAAGAATGTTTGGCCAAATGACCCAATGGTTATAGGAATGTCATCTCAGTTTCAAGAAATTAGCCAAACCAATCGAGAAAAACTGTAATGGAATATGCATCATCATCAGCATCATCATCTATCTCGTGTGTAGGCTCCTTTCATTGAAAACCACAAACACTTTGCCTTACCCAGACTATCTTGGGAAGTATTGTGCTTTTTTGTGGTGGGTGTACTGTATATTTGAGCATTTTTTTGTGATGGGTTTACTGTGCTGTTATAAATATTGAATAAATCCATTTTAGGTGGGTATTCTGAAATCCCTGACATTTTTACGTGGGCTGCGTTCTATGTAGACTACACGCTTAGTACATTTATCTTACCCAAACAAGATAAGTTTAAATAAATGAAGACCATTTATGGCTTTTACGTAAATGATTGAAACACCATTCAAACAAGGGAATTATGAAAGCACCACAATAATGACCTCAAGTACATCAAGGTTAAAAGTAGCCGATTGTACCCTCTGAATGGAACAATGCATTTAAAATCTGTGATTTCTGACCTGGGAAAAAGAATGTTCCACCAAGTGATGAAGGTAGATTTTTCATAGGGGGATTAAAGATCAATGAAAAGTTTGAATCATTACCTTTAGATAGATATATAGATAGATAGATAGATAGATAGATAGATAGATAGATAGATAGATAGATAGATAGATAGATAGATAGATAGATAGATAGATAGATAGATAGATAGACAGACAGACAGACAGACAGACAGACAGACAGACAGACATGGCTTCTTATGGCGTATGTGAAAAAAGAAAATGGGCCACTTTCATGGTAGGCTATGCGCCATATGAGAAAGCCCCCCACACGCGCTCTTATGTAGGCCTACAATGTTTAGTGGCAGAGGAGTGGTTTTAGGCAGATTACATGTGGCAGTTTTATTACTTACATTACCACATACTTTGCAGATTAATAATATTAATAAACTTTATATTTTGTCATTGAAATCATAATAACTCTGGTTGCAGTACATGATAGAATGTGTATGTGTGCACCTTACTTATACTGCCTTATAAAGCAGGCAGTAATTTCATTGTTTGTTTGTCCTGGGCCCAGGGAGAGAGGGGGCCAAAAAGAAGTGAGTCCTCGTTGCATTGTATCTATTGGGCTGGGGAGCCCTTTCAGATGACTTTGTCCTGGGCCCAGTCAAGGCTCTCAGCGGCCCTGGGCACGCTGATGAACCTTTGACACAAAAGCTGCAGTTCTCTCAGTCAACATCTAAACTCACTAGTGGTATACCGCCCTACAAAGTCAAAGTGCAATTACTACGCCAACACTGAAACTAAGAAAAAGGCCTTCAAATTATTTGTATTAGGTTGGATAATGTAGTTACTGCAAATTTGACATAGTGATATCTGCAAATTTACTGCAAATTTGACATAGTGATATCTTTAAATCGAGACACATTTGGACCATAAGGCTTTGTCTCAAGATAAAGGAGGTGTTGTAAAGACCTGACTTTCAGTCTAAACTCAATTTTGTCAAATTATTTGCTTACTGCTCTTTACCTTTGTACGCAGAATACTTTGCAAAACACATAGAAAGTCAGGGCAAGTCATGTAAGTAACACTTAACACTTTTTTCCTCCTGAAAGTGATCGAGGCACTGTATACGTGCTACCAGCTCTACCAAGAAATACAGGCTAACAAAAGCCGGCGCGAGCGACTTAAGGAGAGAGTGGAGGCCATAGAGGGAGTCATGAATGACGTTGCTGCTGAGGAGCTGGATAACCAACAAGTGAGGTGCGCCCTCGACAAATTCAAGGAAGTGCTGACAGACGCGGTCGACCTGATCACGAAACACAAGGACATGAATTGGCTGAAGGCAGCGATGAAGGTTAACGACCTGAAGGAGGAGTTTGCTGAGTTGAATGAGGGCTTGAGCTACGTCTATGAGCAACTAAGAGGCTCTCTGCACCTGGAGCAGGTGAGGAAGCTGAAGGGCCTGGAGAACGCACAGAGGCGGAGAGACGACCAAGCCGACGCAGAAGCTGACCACAGACTGTGGGAGAGAGGTGAGACAGGCCGAGCCGAGCACGCCACATCCCAACCCCATCCATGCCATCGAACCTTTTGGCTTGCTAAATATTCCCATACACCCAACATGTGCACCTAGTACGCACCCCATTTGCCCTGAGCTTCCCCAGTAACTGGGATACACTCCATTGTACGGTATAGCCTGTTGTGTGGGTGTGTGTGCTAACAGTAATGTAATGTAATTTACACACACATACACTTACACACACACACACACACACACACACACACACACACACACACACACACACACACACACACACACACACACACAATAGATATGCATCCGATGTATTATAAAGCATTTATTTATTGTTTTCCAGAGATATTGCCTCGGATGGAAAGTAAAATTGACGACATCCACAGAATCCTTGTACATGGTGAGTTTCCTTCACTAGTTGCACCGGATATAACCAGGACATGAAACTGATTTCTGTTGTCTTCTTGCCTGTGCATGGTAAAACTTTGTACTATGGAAGAAGAAAGTTTTTGAAATGTTATTTTGTGCCATTACAGTGTCCCTTGTAATAAATAGACAGACATGTTGTAATAAATAAACTTGTGTCTTATTCTTCTACTTTTTCAGGGGGGAGAATTTGCCAAGAAAGCAATCAATATGACACAGTGGATACAACTAAAGCATGTAAGTCTATATATTTGTGATGGAAATGTTACATTATTAACATATTTCTAACGTATTGTCTGTGGACACTTACTTATCCGTGACAGTAGTGGTAAAACAAGGGTGAAAAAAGAGTAAATGAATAGTTGGAAAACGGTTAATTGTTCGCCACAGGGGAGAGCTGTGGCCGAAGGCATTCTGAATTACTTGCTGCTGTAACACTTAACCTGATTTCTAACTTATTCTCCTTCAGTTGACACATACAAGGACTACATTCAGGAGCAATTTGGCAGAGTTAAGGAGTACAACTCTCGTCCAGGGTGCGACTGGGTGACGGTGTCGAAGCGGTACACAGATCTGGTGATGGTGACGAGGCCTCAGGGAGTGAAAATGCGAGAGGAGGAGATTCGAAGCAGAGGGGCAGAGCTAGACTGTGCCTTGGCCAGGGCCAACAAGCAGTATGTTGGCACCAGCGTGGAGAAGTTCTTCAGTCAGCAACCAAACAGCAAGGCACATGTGTCCAAAGCAGTCATCCTCCAGGGTCACTCTGGATATGGGAAAACCTTCACTGCCCACAGGATCATAGATGACTGGGCATCCGGCAAACTGTACAACGACCTCTTCGACCTTGTGTTTCTCCTCAAGTTGAAGGCGTTGAGCAATGTTGAAAAGCCCAAAAGTCTGGTTGACTTCTTGTTGAGTCAAAATACTCAATCTGGTATTGATGAGTCCACTGTCAGACATGTGTTGAAGCATGCACCCCATAGGGTTCTGTTCATACTAGATGGTTTTGATGAGCTGAGACTATCGAGAGAAGATATGGAGTGTTCACGTGATCTCACGATTGAGACCCCTGCAAGTGTTAACACCATACTGGTGGCACTCCTAAAAGGAAAACTCTTAAATTCATCCTTGCTTGTCACAAGCAGGTCCACTGCCTCCAAGCGTCTCAGTGATGTGCTGGAGATCCCTCACTGCTTCACAGAGATCTTGGGGTTCTCCAATGATGGGGTGAAGAAGTATATCCAGGCCTTCTTCGTGGAGAACGAAGACATGGGGAGCACAGTACAGAAGCGTGTGATGGAAGACGCTACCCTTCTCACGGCCTGCTCCATTCCAGTAACCTGTTGGATCATCTGCAATGTCTTCGAAGATATGCTCCAGGATGGCGAAGACATATCCTCTGCGCTGTACACAACTACCTCCATATTTGCACATTTCGTGTCCATGCAGATGGAGCACCACGGCCCCAGCCAGGCAGTAGATGACGACCAATGGAGTGGCCTTATCAGGAGTCTGGGGGAGCTGGCAATGGAGGGAGTCATGAAGCAGATCGTGCTGTTCGACGACAGCGATGTGGACAAGAGGATACCTGAAAACCTTCGTGGACCTTTCCTTGGCAAGTTCTTCCTGAAGAAGATCAGCAAGTTTGAAACAAAGTACAGTTTCATGCACCTCAGCTTCCAGGAGTTCTTCGCCGCCCTCTTTCACCTCTGCGACCTGGACGTTGCTGAGGAGAAAATTACCAGCACGCTGAAACAGGTGGAAGAGGACCTCTACACCTCCAAACAGAAGTTGAAGATGAGCCACCTGCTCCCTGTCATCCAGTTCCTCTTTGGCCTCTCAAACCAGGACGTCACCAGACTCCCCGGGCAGCCCGAACCTGACCGCGTTTGCCCCTTGTTGGAAAAGTGGATCCACGACTTGATCAAAGAAGAGGACGGACTGCCAAGGACTCACAACATTCAGCTCTTCATTCTGTATTGCCTGTACGAGGCCCACGAGGAGGGCTTCGTGCAGAGAGCCATGTGTGTCTGGAACAGCATCAACCTCGTTCGCATCCCTCTGACAATGTCAGACTGCAGAGTGCTGTCCTTTTGCATTCAGCACTGCCCGGCCATGGAAGAGCTCACACTCATGGACTGCAACCTCACTGGAGAAATGCTTGGTGTCCTCGCCGCACAGCTGGCAAAGTGCAAGACACTTGGGTGAGTGTGGTGCCAGTATTAAGGCAATAGGGCAATATCATACATACGGTATATTCAAATATATGACAAAAATAAATAAGATGAACTTACAAAAAGAAGAAAAGAATGTCATTATTATTATTATAAATAATGTGGGCACTCAGGTTAACACTGGTGTGTAAATCAAAACAATGTGTTGTTATGTACCATTTGAATGTTGAAATCATAAGAGAGACTGGCTTCCTATACTGCAATTGTTGTTCCTTTTTTATATAGTGTACGCCGATGTGCTCGGGCTTTTCATGTGTAAAAATGGGAATGTCATTAAATATCATATGTGACAAGTCTGAAACAGCACTGTATGGCTATTTTCCTGATTAAAGGCTGGTGGTAGAAGATCTGAGAGATTGTGAAGTGGATCATCTAATCAAGGCTCTCGGAAAGGAAACAATTGTGGCAGACCTTCAGTAAGAGACCTAAGTAGTTACCACTACTTCCATTAATGTTAGAGTATGTCATTTCTTACGTTGTTTGTTTCCAGAAATTACACTGCCCATTCACAAATGTTATCCTTTTCATGAATATATTCAACACCACCATCAATTTCAAAGTATTCATTAGCAATTGCAGCAAAACTTTGGCAGCAAAACTGTACATTGGTCAGACCCGTAAATATTAGTTCATTACTCAGTAAATACTCCTGAAAATCTCAAGTTTGTGAATTTGCGGTATACATTGAAATGACATACTCTTCTTTTAATCTTATGGCTGGATTGCTACCTTGCTAACTGTGCTGTAACCTTGCCTTGCTACCAGAGAGAATAAACTTTCTCACCAATTTTTTCTTCATATAATTTCTTCTTTGCAGAGTCAAAAACAGCAAACAGCAGCGCCTCCGTTTTTCTCTGGAGAGTGTGTTGCAGGTTTTAAACACTCTTGCCATACAGAAGCAGGTGGAAACTCTTGATCTCAAGCTGAGCGTCTCCTGCGACAATTCTGCTCCAGGAATCATCGATACTTCCATGGAGGATGTATGGTAGGAATCAACCATACATACGTAACGTGTAAACCGAAAGCTTACACACTGTAATTTCTTTTTTTTTAAATGTAACAGAACGTGACCCAAGGACAGGCAGTTTTATTATATACTGTACTCTGTTTGTGTGTGTGTGTGTGTGTGTGTGTGTGTGTGTGTGTGTGTGTGTGTGTGTGTGTGTGTGTGTGTGTGTGTGTGTGTGTGTGTGTGTGTGTGTGTGTGTGTGTGTGTGTGTGTGTGCAGTGTAAGCTTGAGTGACCAACCACAGGAGTTGGAGACTGCAGGACTGCTCGACATCAGTGTGGAGCGAAAGATTAAAGAGCACATCACAGAGCTAAGATGCGAAAACATCCTCAAACTGTAAGACATTGCCTTGCTTGTATGTCAAATTTTTGTTTGTGTTAACAAATGTTATTTACAGAAAATAAGGCCATGTTGTTTCTTGCCCTACCCCTCTAGAGAGGGGATGGGCTATTGTCTTTGGGGTGCTTTTTTCTCTGTTTTGTTGGTTGTGTCTCTTTGTGTGGCACACCTCCCATAAACCGTTCCTACTTATGTCACACTGAAGCAGGCACAGGCTGAGACGCGTCTTTGCAGTAGGAAATTGTCAAGAAAATTAGACGATTTTGTATACGATTACCAAGAAAAACACACGGGCAAGAGAAATACGATTTTACGCTTTGGCCAAAGGGAGAGGAAGAACAGAACAAACTCTGATCTTGACTCTGTCCTGGCCCAGAAAAAGCAAGACTATTTTTGTCATATTTGACATCGGTGACAGTTGCAAAACATATTTTCTACTTCTAAGAACATGCAGTCTAGTTTCAAGCTCCTTATTTGAAGTTTATTGAAAGGTCTTCTTCTGAACTCTTGAACTTTCTTTTAAACTCATTACTTATACATAGCTACACAAAATATATATTTTTGCTGATGATAACCATTTTTAAAACATATCTTACATATTCTTACAGAAATAGAAGCACAGTTGATGCAGTGTGTGGCCCTTTTGTGTTATATTTAACATATTTTCCGTGCCATTGGTGATAAACATAAAAGGGTTTGCACTATTTTTTTATATTTCAGTGGGCTCGATAATCCAGCGCTATGCTTATCAGGGATTTCTGTCAATCAGACAGCTTCCCCTGAGCTCTTCAGAAATGACTGGACAGGCCTACTGGAGACAGTACACTCTTTGGCAGACAGGTAAGGAGCTCTCTCTCTCTCTCTCTCTCTCTCTCTCTCTCTCTCTCTCTCTCTCTCTCTCTCTCTCTCTCTCTACACATGTCACACACGCTCATGCACGCGCGCACACACACACACACACACACACACACAGAGTAAAAAACATGCTACTTCAACACAGATCTTCAAGCCAACTTTCTGCACAGCAATTTTGAGTTGTAAGATAAGTTGTAAGTTGTAAACCAAGCGATTTAAGTTATCAATTTTGTTATTTTCAGTTCATATTATTACCACCTCATCATGTTTCCCCAGTGAAATAGACACACATGCAATTGTCTACCACCACTTTTGGGGACATAAGAGAGTGTAATCAAATCTTCAGACTGCAACATGTAATGCAGCTGCTGTGAACAACCAAGCAAGCAAGACAGCAATATCAACAGCAAATATGCTTTTGCATGAACAAGGACTAACTAGCAGGGTATGAGAGACCTGGTCATAGAGGTAGAACATTAGACTAGAGGTGACAAAGCACTTCCCTTCAGCACTGGGAAATGGCACATGGCACCTCCCATCTTCTGTAGGTAGTGTAGGCACCTTCAGTCTATGTAAGTCAATGGAGAACACACCCACCCCTGTTAAAAAATGGACTAAAACTGTGTGAATATGAAGTAACACATTAATCAAAGATCAGATTTGAAATGTCTACTTAAATCATATGACTAGCTAAAATACATTTAAAAATCAAAGTATATATATTATGTCCATATTTAGCAAAACACCTCAAATATTGTATAGTGTGTGTTGATGGACATTTTCACATTATTAAGCCATTTTTTGACAGAGGTGAGCCTCCTTATCCTTTCATTTCCATTTCTCTGGCCTACCTACAAATAATGGCTGCCACAGATTGCCATGAAAAGGGGGATGGGGTCACCTCTAGTCTAATGTTCTACCTCTATGGACCTGGTTTAACATACGTACAGGTGCAAGTGAACCATGTGACCAGAGTGATCCCGCCTTTGGCAGGTGCAATTCGGTCATCATGGTATTACAACAATAACAGTAGTATTCTGAAATGGCTCACGGGTGTTTTGTCTTCTTTTCTTCTTTGCTGGATTCCATGGTCAGGGAACATAGCATGCCAAAAACAAAAATGCTCATTACCCGTTTTACCACAATTTTCCCTTTACCTCATTACGTGCTTTAACACATATTACCTTGCCTAATTGCCTGTTTTACCACAGGACTTTGTAGCCATTAGAAGGACTATGGTAAATGCTTATTTTCCAAAACAAATTAAAACCCTCTGAAAAGCTCTTCAGGCGAATCTGCCATGGCAGTCTTCTTGCCCTTTCTCTTTTGACTTTACCCTCCACTGAAATCAGTGTGAAGGGATGGTAAAAACAGGCTATGCCTCCGAGCAGATGATGGAAAGTGAATGTTTTTATCATGACTGTAAATCAGTTTGATTTTGTGTGTGTGTGTGTGTGTGTGCGTGTGTGCGTGTGTGCGTGTGTGTGTGTGTGTGTGCGTGTGTGCGTGTGTGCGTGTGCGTGTGTTTGCTTGAATGCGTGTGTCGCTGTAGCCCTTTAGCTCTTGAGAAGGCGGATGTTGAGCAGATAGAGACTGTGCAATCTTGTCTCCTCCAAGTCCCGAATGTGAAGACGATTGAGTTGGCGGTCAAATACCTGACTGCAGACATGGCCACTCGGTTCCTCTTCTCCTGCCTGGATGGGGCAACTCTACAAAAAGCAACGTACGTGTATGCATGCATGATTGTGTGTGTGTGTGTGTGTGTGTGTGTGTGTGTGTGTGTGTGTGTGTGTGTGTGTGTGTGTGTGTGTGTGTGTGTGTGCGTGTGCATGTGTATGTGTGTGCATGCTTACGTATGTGTGTAGTAACAGTAATTGTAAAAGAACCTCTCTTCCTGTTCTGACTTCTCTCTGATTTGAATGATATGCTGTACTACTACTAGATCATGTATGGTTTAGTTACTGGTTAAATGGTTACTTTGCTTGTTTTCCCTCCACAGGTGTAAGCTGTCTGAAGTCTCGGGGCGAGAGAATAGCGTGTGCTCGGAGGTTTCTCTGATTAACATGGCCGACTCTGTGATGTAAGATTACACTCTTTCTATTCTGCTCATTTAGAATTGTAAATTCCGACCCTGCCGTGGCTCCAACAGTAGGGTACTACACTGCTACGCTGGCGACCCCGGTCTTTTGCCAATCCTTCCCCTTCTCTCTCTCCCACTCATGTCCTCTCACGATTCTTCACTTTACTGTCCTAATAATAAAGGCAAAAAACAACCCCAACATTTGTTTTAAATTCTGGAATACAGTTGAAATGTTTGCGGCTATGCTTTGTGAGAATTTTTTTTCCCCAATCTGGCTTCAAGATCAGACCTAGGGTCTGTCATTTTTGCTGTTCCCAACTTGGACCTGAAAGTCTACCTAAACATTTTTTATATGCGTTTACCATTTATTACAAATACTCTAACTAATTACCTTCACAAGACAGACGATACTTGAAGGAATCATCAATAGGCAAACAGTGACTATCCTGACATTGTTTCATAGTCTGCTGTCATATATTGCGTCTTGAAACATTTTCTATGGCATTTAAAAAATAACGAAGTAACTATTCTATGGAGTCATCACCAGTTCTGCAAACCCAGTAGATTTGACAGTTTCACTCTGCACTGACTGATCTTGTTCCCTGTCTGTTTCAGGTTAACTGTGGAAGCGCATGCTGGAGGATCACTCTCAGAAGTGGAGTTGGATATGGCAACCGTCTCCAAGGAAACGGACTGGGCCAGAGTGTTCCAGGACATTGCTGGAATATCAGGAAGGTAGTAGGCAGATGCTTTGGCCAACACATCACATGTGCTTTACTTCAAAAACTATTCACACGCCTACTGACCAGCACAAGGTTATCACTTAACATTGCCTTACATCTAGCTGACGCTTTCATTCAAAAGTGACTTACAGACGAGGGTGTAATAAATAGCAGGGAATACAGGTGCAGTGCAGGCTTCAGGTTAGTCACATAACAGCAGGGTTTAGTGCAAGAAATAAAATGTATACACATATTTATACACATGTTGTTTTCGTGTGTGCTTGCAGAGAGGATCTGTCCTTCATGCGTGATGTGAGTGGGCTTCAGAGGTTGTTTGTGACTGTGACCTGCCTGACGGAGTCCTGGGCTGCTGCCCTCCTTCAGCTCCAGACTCCCGCCACGCCCCCTGCTGCACCGCTGCAGTACTGCAGGTCAGCTTGACCCTGCCCAGCACACGCATGCATGCGCACCACACACACATCCACAGTTTTTCACAGCGTTCTCATTTTTTCCCCAATCTTAGTAACATATTCTCTTCCTCTGATTTGCATGCTTTACCTCCCTCTCTCTCTCTCTCTCTCTCTCTCTCTCTCTTTCTCTCTCTACCACCCCCTGCCTTCTTTCTTGCATGTCAACCTATGATCACCTCTCCTGACTCTCTCTCTCTCTCTCTCTCTCTCTCTCTCTCTCTCTCTCTCTCCTATCCTATCGTCAACACACCACTCTGTTTTCTTTGGCTTTTCTCTTCTCTGCCTATCCTGTTTGCAGGCTTCCCTGAGAGACCTTCTCTCAGATACTGTATGCGGGGCGTCTTGCTTGCCAAACTGAGGCATCTGTCAGTACCCTTGCCTGCTTTCAGGGCTTTGCACCTGCCTTGCTTTACTGGACTGAAGTATATCCTTAAATTATCATGTCTTTGCATTGTGTTTCTTAGTCTGCCCATTTTGTAAAATGCTGTCATAGTTATTAATGATTAATAAATTATATTTCTGATTATTATATAATATACAGTACACATTTGTATACATGTTGTGGCCATTTGTATGGCATTCAGGGCATTAGATATTAAAAATAATATAGAAAATATCTAGATATCTACCGGTATATAAATTCTGGAGATAATCCAGTGCTTCCATGCATACTGTAGGTCATTCTGTTATTGATCAACAGCTACAGATACCAGTGGGGTATACACGTGTACATGCAACGCTGACAGTGACACATTGCCCTTACTCAACTTGTTTTGTATACAACACAATAATATTGGTAATAATAATGCATTTAAAACATAGGTTTTATATAGCGCTTTTCATGACACTCAAAGATGCACAATGCTACTTGGTCTGTGGGAAACACTGTAATATCCACCACCATGTGGTAAGGTAATTCTCTAAGTGAAGACGGTGATGTCAAGTCATTTATGCCGTGCTCCTCTCTTTGCTTTGCAGTCTGAGACCTGATACTGACTCCCAAGACAACATCTGTTCTTTCCTAAGTGTGGAACGACAGGGCGATAACATCATGTGAGTGTATGGCACAAGGTGCCGTAATGGTGAAATAGAACAAGACAGTAGAGTGGAGGTATTTTTATTTGCTTACATTACCGCAATTTCTGGACTATAAGCTGCAGCCCCTGAATATCTCTTAAGAAAATCGAGTGGTTTTACTGTAGTAACCATGGTTTTACCATGGTATGTCATGGTTACTCTAAGTACTCTGAACCAACCATGTATTATTATTAGGCTTATCCATGTTTTTTTTTGTGGTAACCATGAAAACCGTGGTTCCTGACTAACCATGGATCATGGTTATTCATGGTTTTCATGGGGGTTTTTCAGCATGGTTTGTGACTATGGCTTAACCATAGTCACAAACCATGCTAAAAAAACATGGTTAATTGTGGGTTTCATGGTTACCCCCCCAAAAAAACTTGATCGTAGTCGTGGTGTGATGGTTAGGGAGTTGGACTGAAGATCACAGAGTTGCAAGTTCGAATCCCACCCTTACCTCCCCCTACACCTCCATCCATGGCTGAAGAACCCTTGAGCAGAGAATCGTATATGAGAGTGAGATAAAGCAGGCGGGTTCTTTTCCGGTATCCACTTTACGTCGGGTGAACGCCCCTTTAGGAGACCTTCGATTAGGAGACCTTCGGAGTCTTGAGGTAGAGAATAAATGGAGTCCCCTTAGCGCTGTATATGGCGGTATGGCACGAAAAGAGAAGAAGGAGTTGACAACGCCCCTTTAGGAGACCACATTTTGAGCACACGCTTTTGCATTGAGTGGCCGTGTTTCGATTCCTCTTATTATATATCAAACCTCTTTGCCTTGAGCAAGCCCTTGAGCAGGGACTGTCATATGTGCGTTGGATAAAAAAGAGGCTCCCAAGTGTAGTTTAATTAATAATTATAAACCATGGTAAAACCATGGTTAATTTATTTATTATACCAATAATTTATAGTTAAACCATAGTCAAACCATGATTGAACCATAGTTAAAAAAAAAAAAAAAACGTGCACAACCATGGTTGATTTTTCGTAAGAGATAAGCTGCACCCACTCAACGTAAGAAGAAACATTTAATTGTATATATATGGGCCGCACCTCTGTAGCCCTATAAGCCACAGTTGTCCACATTGTAACGTGATATTTACGAAACATTATCTCTGGAGCTACAACTCCCACCATTCTGTGCTTGTCACGCGTAATTATCTATACATGCGTAGCATCGTGATTTAAGTCGCAGGGTTGAAAGCATATGAGAAAAAGGTAGCGATTTATAGACTGGAAATGACGAGTACATTGTACACATGCAAAGTGACTAACAGTTATTTAGGTACAGAGGGTAATGGTTGAAGCACCTGGACCCTGGGCGTCAGGTGATTTGCTCAAGGTGCGTGTGTGTGTGTGGGTGTGCGTGTGTGTGTGTATGAGGGGCTGAAATGGAAGGTCTTATCTAGTGGTGCGACTAGAGTATTTTGAGGAAGACTAAAGATCAGTATACAATATGTGTTGCCGATAGATCAGATGTAGATCAGAAGTGTTTGTTACAGTGTTTGTTGTTTCTCAGGCTGTTGGTGGAGTACAACAAGGAGACAACTCCACTCACAGAAATGCAGATCACTGACATATCCCTCAGCATGTCCCAGGAACATCTGGCATGTCTGGACCTCCACACCATACGCACACTCAGAGACCTGGACCAGAGGTAATGCACACACACACACACATGTACACAGACACACGCATACATTCTCTCTCTCTCTCTCTTTCTTTCTCTCTCTCTCTCTCTCTCTCTCTCTCACAGACACACTCAAACACACACACACACACACACACACACACACACTCAAACACACACACACGCACGTCGCACACACCAAACTGTGGTGGTCGCAAAGCTCAAACTGTTCCCGTGTGTGCAGTACAGGTGCCCGAGTGTATATGTACAGATGCATGTGCTGATATACATATTGTACAGTATATGCATGAACTGATATCTTGCATTGAAGTTCTGACTGTGTGTGACAACTGGTTTCCCTTCGTGGCCTGAACAGGGATTTTGTGAAGCAAGTGAAGTGTGTTCCGGGCATCAGGAAGATCAAGCTGGTCCTGCTCGGCAACCTGACGGAGGACTGGGCTGACCCCCTCGCCGAACTCATAGAAGGCTGCCCCTCCCTCTGCAGCATCACGTAAGGACGGAGAGTCTTTACACACACTCAGTACATTTTAGCCTTAATTCAACACTTAGTGTTCTAGTTCCATTATCCAAACTCCCATCCTCGACCTGTCATTGTGGCCTTGTGCTTTGCTGACGCCCCGCCTCTGTGGAGGAAACAATGAAGTTTCCCCGCTGTCAGCCTCGCCCACAACAACTTTTGGGGGACTTTTCCCCGTTCAACACCCCAATTGCAAATGAGAAATTACCTATGAATCGCGCTTTTGCGAGATATTTAAGTTAACTCCTGTCGCCAATGACGTCTTATGACTTCATCACGAGGCCACAAGTACAAGGGAGGACGGAAGTTAGGATCATGGAAAGAACACTTGGTCAGGCCACAATGGTGGCAGGTGTGATTTTACCACATGTGTTACTTGGTTGGTGTAACACAGCGGGTCCCAAACTTTTTTCCTTGTGCACCCCCTTGTACATTTCAATGTGGTTCGCGCACCCCCTAAGCAAATGTTTTGGTGTGCTGATGGCCACTTAAGTATGGCTTCACTGCACAAATCATGCCAAATTATACAGAGTCATATGGGAAATCATTATTTCCAAAAGACTTGATGTTTCTTCCAACATACAATTCACCATTCAATTAAAAACTACTTAATGTTTATCAATGCTGTATAAAAACTATATCTGCCATTGCCCAATTCAGCTCACGCACCCCCTTGTAGCAGGCCACGCACCCCCAGGGGTGCACGCACCCCAGTTTGGGAAACCCTGGTGTAACACATTAACACTTCATATTCATTTCTGATTTGTTTACGTGCTCAGCAGCACTAAATCGAGTGCTATTGAAAAGAGCCATGTCAAGCCCTGCATGTTGGTCTGTCCTGCAGGCTGGACGCTGAACAGTTCCTGCTGGAAGAGGGAGTCCAGGCTCTACAGGATCACCTTCAGTCGTTCAGGGAAAACCAGATCAGCCGCCCTCAACTCAACATCACACTCACAGGGTGAGTAATGAATAACAAACACAGAAGACAAGAATAACATTTGTGAGACCAGTCTCATCTCACAGTTTTTGTGTTTATTTGGAGGTTGTGGGGGACGTGCCCTTTATATTTGTTTTCTTCTACCCAGTCCAGCAAGGGTGGATGATGCGTGTGTTTATTCTTTGTTCCTGAGTGCTGAACATACACTGAGTTGTGCCAACCCTCGGCACCCCACAGCTCATATTGCGCTCTTCTTTGTATCTGTCTCTGTACTGTATTGTTTGTGAACTGCCCATTCAGTTGGTGATTTTGTTTGTGTGTGTGTGTGTGTGTGTGTGTGTGTGTGTGTGTGTGTGTGTGTGTGTGTGTGTGTGTGTGTGTGTGTGCGTGCGCAGGCAAAGGTGCAGTAAAACAACAGATCCATGCACCGCTTTTGATGGCAGTGAGCGAGACTGTAACCACTGGGTCCAGCTGCAGAGTAGTCAGCTTGAGGCCTTCACAAACACACACACTCTGCTGGAGCCAGAACAGGAGCAGGAAGAGGAGGCGCCCAATGAGGAGAAGGAGGAGGAGGAGAAGGGGAATGAGGAGGAGGTGAATGGGGAGGACCCAGGATCACCCCTGATGGATCACCCCAAACAAGAAAAAACACGGTGTTGTTGCTCTTGTAAACTGCAGTGAGTGCCAAGCCATCCAAAGATTGTTGAGTGAAGTGGTGGAGGGTTATCTTCTGCTCGTAAGCTCATGACCTTGACCGAATATGTCCCTTACCCACCATGGGTCTGCCGCCACTATTACTTAGGGTCAGCTTTCAGTAGAGATGAGATCCTTTAATGACAGGATGTTCGTCACGGCAGCCATATCTGATGATCCGACAGCGACAGTTTACTACCAGGCAAAAAACATAAAGGGAAGAAAGCTTAGCGTCATAAAAGTGTAGTGTGGCCAGGTGCCATTTCTGACACCATTTTAGGGCTGACGGAAGTCATGTCTTTGCCTTTTGCCGTAAACTGTTTTAGTATGCACACGTGAAAGCCTTGCGACATTATGCAGTAAATTGTTTAACTTTAATTGCACATGCGTGATTCACATGCACTGTCCCCCAAAACTGCAACCTGGGAATGGTGGCACCCATACAACGATGCCCATGAAACAGTTCTTACGGAATTCATCATTGCCAATGTTTTTTCCAGCGGGAAAGCCTTCTTCCCTTTAGTTCTTTGCTACCAGAAAAAACTCAAAGACACCGGCGGTAAAATATGTCCGCACTTCCTCCCCCCCTATTCGCTAATCTGACCTCAAAATGTGATGGCAAAAAGGGACTGCTGCTTTGGCTGTACGTGTTGTTGTGGTTGTCGTGAATCAGTATTACAATGGAACCGCAGCAGTCTTTCACAACAGCCAATGTAATGCAGGTTAAGTGTGGTGCACTTAGGCCAGTTGGTGTGCAATGGACACTTGTTAAGATGAAGTGACTCAGGTTTTTTTAAACATGATTTTTAACGTTTTCATTAATCATTCTTTCGAACATTTTATTGTTTCATATTATAACTTGTATTTTTTAAAATCAATTCAGCTTTTATACGTATATATTTTTGCATTTAGTTTTATACTGGAATTTTTTAGCCATTATTTTGTATTTGAATCAGGGACATAATAAAACCTATAGCACACCCGCATGCACAGATCACCACTATTCATAGCATGGGTTCTCACTAACACCTGGGAATTCCCATGCTGCCTTGCGCGCTCGTTACGATGAAATATGAAATATTCGCCTGAGTTTGGGAACCCAAACACAGAACGGGGGGGGAGGGCAATATTTAATATTAGACAAATGGAAGCTTGTGGTTTGTTTACAGATCCACCATGTTGACAGCAGAAGCAAAACTAGCCCTCAATCAAGCTCCAGATAGCATTTTAAGAAGTTAAGTAGACTGACTTCCCCTACAAGAAATTGAACTGATGGTTCCCAGTCCCAGACTACGTCTCACTTGTAATAAAGTTTGGCGATAGCCAGGCTATAACAAACACAGAGAGGAACCGAGATGTATATGTGGTTGGATATTGTCTGATTTATTTGTAAAAAAGCCCTAAAATGGATTGAGATCACTGCACACCTTTGACTTGTTTTAGAGATAGCATTGCACCCCAAGACAAGAAGTTAACCATCATTTATCTTTGATAATTTGCCTATAATTTCATTAGAACGCACATTCCATCTTTATAAAGGAGAAATATTAAGACCCACTTTCAGTTGTCAAGTCCTGTGTGCCCGACAGAAACAATTGTACTATTTACTTTTTGTCTAGTCAAATGGTTTACCATGAATTAGCATTATCTTTGTAAGTGCACCAATGGCAGTATTTCATGACATTGAAAAGCTCTTCCTCGTCTTTTATGTGATGTTCTTGTATCTGTGGAGGTGGGGTTTGCAATTAACTTCAGAATTAATGTGTTAAATATGAAAAGTTAAATGTTATTTCTATAGATATTTTAATCTTCATTTCTTTCATAATGTCATCATCTCAATGCAGGGTGGCTTGTGTATCATGTGAAGGATTTGTTGTTAATCTTTCATTTGTTATGAGGGAGTTATGTTTGAAGTGTATGGTGTCATAAAGGGATGTTCATGAAATTGTTTACAACGAAAGACCAAAAACTGCTTTAATGAGGAGACATCTCCTAATTTGCACATTGTCTGAAATATTTTGAACCAGCACATTTAACCTTTTATATATATTTTTTTATAACATTTATTGTCAAGTGCCTTTTCATTAAATATGTTTCAACTGATTCCTCGAAAAGTTTGTTTATTACCACTACTACAAAATTGTCAGAAGGTTGAGAGGATGACCCTAAAATTGTTGCAGAACCAAATTTCACAACCTTCAGCCGCCAGCCCCACGCATGGCCCTGAATTTAATCCTCTTGAGTTGGTCTTGACTTGACTTGAAAGCTTTAATCCTTAAAAAGGCAATTTGTCTTGACATAAAAACACAGAGGACTACAATAAAAAGACACATACAGTACAAACACAATAAATAGCTAGACATATAAGTAAATAAATACATAAATAAATACAGACCACTGGTCAAATGCATCCATTAATACAAGGGGATTGCTAAAAAGCAGAGGTGTCAAAAGTAAAAGTAAAAAAAACGAAACACTTCCAACACAAGAAACTTATCTGAGTTACCAATAGACCAGTGCACTTGTCTTGTGATCACCTGACTCTGCGCTGGTTTGATGAAGTTTGTGGTGGGTCCTTGTTAGGTTTTTGGTGTTTTTTCCAGTAACAACACAATCTATCTCATTAGGTACAATGGAATACATGGTGTAACAGCTATGTAACGCCATGTGCTAGTGCTGTAATTACACCACTAAAGTACTTTTACTTTTACTTTTGACACCGCTGCTAAAAAGTAAAAAGAGGTCAATTAAATATGAATGTCCATGATGTCAAGAATGTACCTCCTACATCTTGTTCAATTGGTTAATTACCATGGGGGTGAAGGACTGTATTTGTTCTAATGTTAGGGTATCTGTACCTGCGTCCTGAAGGAAGTGTTTGGAACTTAACTGAGAGGGGGTGGGTAGTGTCAGTACAAACTTTGTCCGCTTTCTTGGCTAATCTATCTAAATAAAGGTTATTAAGCTCATTTCGCATTATTTTCCAACATGCTTTCACAATTTACCCAATTTACTTTTGTGTGTCACTTTGGAGTGGCCATACCAGCATACATCTGGCATGGTGCACTATTGGTCTGAAGGGAGCTAACAAGGAAGAACCATTGCTGCTGCTGCCTTTTGTATTGTCTATGTGAGAAGGCCTGAAACATTGCATTAATGATTAATCAACTACTGTAGTTTGATACATCATTTTGGAGTTTCTGTAACCAAGCCATGTAATAAAGGCTTTTTAGATAAACGAGAGTGTCTTGGTATTTTTATTGTTTCAAAGTCTGATGCATCAGCTGGTTTCTTTGACTTTGTGGTCAAGGCTTGACCTTTTTTCAATTAACAATCGCTGCTGTTTCGCCACGACATGCATACTAAACCACAGATGGACGTGAATTGACAAGATCATAGTTTCACTCTTCTGTTTGTCACCTTGATTGTACCTCGCTTCCTAGTCCAGGCAAACATTTTGGTCTAGCTGTGGTTCAAGACCTAGTAGCTGGAGCAAAATAAATCTGAGGAGAGGCATTAGGAAGCAAAAGCCTGGATAGTAATCAAGACTCATGGAAAAGAAGGCTTGTTTCAGTTTTGTATGACTTGCTTATATTGACCTCTAAGAAATGTCAAGGTCTAAACTAAAACAATAAAAACTTATTGTGAGCAGTAGTGAAGTCAAGTGAAGTATATCATGAATCAGAGAGGAGCAAAAAAAAAAAAAAAAAAAAAAAAGCAGCATGGTATAAGCTACTGCAAGGTGGAGGGCAGGTCCTTATGAGGTGCTGCTAGTGCAAGGTAGACAGTGTAAAGAACAAAACCATATAGTGCACTCCACAGGGTTGGTCCTTAGAAGGTTCAAAGCCATATGGTGAGTGAAATGGTCACTGGTATCACTGCAGTTTATGGCTTTACTGTACAGAGGGGTAAGACATAAAATAGGATGTTGTTAAGATTTTGATGAAAATATTTTCAGTGTAAAAATATTCCTTTCATAGCATATTATCACATACTAGATATGTTTGTGTTAAGTAATTTGTAAGTTCATCTCACCACTTAATTGCATTGAGCTGGGAGCTGTATCACATTTTTATGACATCTCATTTTGGAATCTACCATCATTAATTTTCTAGAACTAGGGGCCTACATAGGCTACAAGGTAGGCTATTGCTGGATTCAGCACAACTCCACCTTTCCATCAAGCAAGCCACCATGTTGATATGACAACCTGAACCTCAGCAAAGTGATCAAAAAGCAAATCATAACATTCTAGGCCTACTGTATATCATTTTTTTCATTGTCCGCCTATTTTAGATGTACGTATGATGATAGGTCTATATTTACATCATGCATTGACATAGGCCTATCCACATTTAGATTTTCCCTCCGGATATGCCCCGGTGTTCTGTCGAGATGAGCTGCTTCGTCGAGATGACTACCAGTAGCCTAACTCGACAGTGGCGTCCAATGACGTGTAGGCTTATAGGCTATAGACAGTGACGTCTATCAATTTACGCTGCCGTCGTCAAAATGAGCTAGCTTGATTTTCACTGGAGACATTGGAGACGCTTTCAATAACTTTCCGATAGCCTATGAATTGTTTATTTTATTTAGGCCTACTATTTTAAAACGAGCGGGGTGTCTCGTCCATGCCTATTGACTTTCCGAAGAAGTTTCTCAGCCATTAGGCCTATCAACTACAAACCCCTTTTGAAGCTAGCACTAACACAAGTTGGATGGTCCATTTTCACTGTAGCACAGGATGTGCAATGCTCTATTATTGTCAAAAAGAATGGACTTCTACAACTTCTGCCGACTTCTGTAAGCAAAGGACAGTTTCCCATGTCTTCTGGGTCTATTTCAAGTGAGTTCAGGTGCTTAGGAGAATGTTAAACCCCTGTATCATTTGCACGCATTAAGCATTCTTAATATGGTCAATTTTCAAGAGCTCTAATTCCTGGAGTGCTAGAGTGAGACTACAGCCAATATATATTTCATGATGTCATGAACCTATACAATGATTTTAGTAACAGAAATATGTCTTATATACACTCAATCGTGGTAAATCAAAGGGAATTCAAAAATGTATGTAATAACTATGGTAATTATTCCCTTTGCATCTTTAATTCTGAGTGACTCAGCCTCTCTGTGATGATCTTATACCTGGGCACCTATATTGTCCGTCAGTACAATTCATTTTGAAATGTTCTTCTTTGTTGTTTTATCTTATTTGGATGTTTACTAAATTTCACTGATCCCTGTCCCAACTTATTTGAGACGTGTTGGATTTATCAAATTAGAAATGAGTACACATCCCCAAAAACATTTTTTTCTCGGTTTTAAGACTCACTATGTTGTCTTTCCACTATTCTCCGTCTAATGAATGGATTGCATGTTGTGAATAGGATAGCATTTTGATTTTATTCACTGTTTACCAAACGTCCCAACTTCACCGGAGTTGGGGTTTGTAGCAACGAATATCACAGTTGCTTTGTGTATTTTTTTCATAATCACAGATGTTTAAATAAGCTGAGCGTTTCTGTTCCCAGCACATGGAGTCTATATGGTGATTCGTAGAAAATGGGTTCTTTTGGCCTTAGACATTTTGAAAAGAAATGATATGTATGGGCCAATGTTTTTTTCATATGTTTGAATTCTCCATCAGGTGTAGAAACACATTATGTAAGTGGATGTGCTTAAATTATTTAGATAAAATATATATTTTTTTTGTTTTGTTTAACATGTGTCATTTCCATCACACTGCAAGCAATGTGTTGTACAAGCAAACTTATGAATGTGACCATTGAATTGAAGCCATAGCTGTATACATTTTAAAACCTCATATTCCATTATTGTAACAATGTTATTTTTGTCTTTAAACCCAAAAATGTATGATGTGATGGAAATTACATTGTGGTGGAAATGACATTGTGTGGTGGAAATTAATTGACATTGTGTGACAGCTACATTTTGGATAAAAATGATATTGCTGGCCATCTGAAATTGAGAAGTATAATGCATTTCTATTTTTTAACTGATGCTTTATTAATTTACATAATTTTCTTTCAAATAAATTATATTTTCCAGCATCATTTTCAATGTTTAAGTCTAGAAGTCTGGGTGTGTGACAAGAAGAAAACAGTGGTTTTGACACCTAAAAGGTGTTGAAAAGTGAAGAAAATATCAAAATAGAACAGTGTTGATTTTTTTCAGAGCTGGATTTATGCTGAAGTTAACATATGAAGTGAAACAATTCCAGAATTATGTAGGCTACATCCTAAAAAAATTGGCCATGAACAGTAAAAGTACACATTTTCCAAGAATCACAATTTCATAGGTAGGCTAAATTGCGGCATGCCACATAGGCTAATTAGAATGTGATGCAACGTCGGGCGTGGGAAATTGCTCGGATTGTCTTAAACAGAGACAGCCTGTCTAATTTTTTAGATGCCATGTGCTAGTTAGGAATAGTTTGATGAGATGATGGGTAAATTGGCCTAGGCCGGATTTTCTTAAATCAGTGTCCAGGGTGGACAGATAGGATTTGGGGAAAAGTTTGACGCGGGGTAGCCCATTTTCCCGGTACGCAGTTTCATCTGCCTTGGATATGAGACCTACGATGGTGGTGTCATCAGCAAACTTGATGATAGTATTGCTGGAGTGAGAGGGGGTGCGGTCATGAGTGTATAGAGTGTACAGGAGTGAGCTTAGCACACAACCTTGGGGGGAGCCTGTGCTGGTGTTTATGGCTGAGGACAGGTGGGAGCCAACTCTTACCATCTGGGAGCGGCCCGTCAGAAATTCCAGGGTCCACCGACAGATGGAGTGTGACAGCCCCAGGTCCAGTATCTTGGTCACGAGTCTGTTGGGGAAGATAGTGTTGAATGCTGAGCTAAAATCCACAAAGAGCAGCCTGGCATAGTTCCCCTGCTGCTCTAGATGGGACAGAGCAGCATGAAGGAGACTGATGCAAGGAGAACAACCTGTTCCTAAACATCACAAAAACAAAGGAGTTGATAGTGGACTACAGGAGGACAAAGGCTAACATTCAACCGCTGGTCATCGATGGGGCCTGTGTGGAGAGGGTCTCTGATTTCCGCTTCCTGGGTGGGCATCTGAGGGACGACCTTACGTACTTGGAACACCAACACCACTGCCACCATCAAGAAGGCACAGCAGAGACTCTACTTTCTTAGGGTCTTACGGGCTAAATATCTCCCCCATAGTCAACTGGTGGCCTTCTACCCGAGCTCCATAGAGAGCATCCATAACATATACTGTCTATGTGTGTGGTATTCCAGCTGCACAGCAACGGCCAGAAGAGCTCTTCAGAGGGTGGTCAGCACAGCTCAGAAGATCATCAGCTGTCCCCTGCCCCCCTAGCCTAAATTTCACACCCCTACCACATAAACTGTTTGAGCTGCTGTCATCAGACAGAAGGCGTTACAGGGCTCTGGGTACAAAAACTAACAGGCTAAAAGTTTTTATCCAAAAGCAACCTGCACACTTCATTTTGCACAGCTGACTTTATAGCCTATATGTTTTTTTGTTTGTTGATTTTAAGCACTGTGAGCATCTGTAGCCTACTTTACCAATTTCGTTAACCTGCACAATGACAATAAAGTTTCATTCATTCATTTTTGCGCAAGGAACTGAAGCCAGGGTATGCGCAAAAATTACTCAGTGCGGTAGTAATGCACGTCTAATGTTCTACCTCTAAAGCAATGCATCTCTCTCACCAGCTTACGGGGCACGGGTGTCTCCCTGTTCCGCAAACCTCGTAACAGCGTCGCTGGTAGGCCTATAGGGGAGTCATGCCGTGTCTGCCGGGAGGGCTGTACTTGCGATAGGGGTCTATCTCGACAACGAGTCGTGGCCCAGCCCTTCCCCTATAGCGAAAGTGAAACCATCCCTCTTGCCTTGTCCTTCTGCGCGAAATAATGATTGAATTTGGTACAAACCGGGTTAGGCTACTTGAATTTCGACTAGACTATAGATGAATTCTGCTTGTTTCACGCCAAATTATTTCTGTTTTCCTTTCTGAGTTCTTTTACGTGTATTTGACAGTCATTGCAACATTAAAAAGTGCGGTAAAGTTAGTTTGATATTGGACATTCATTTGACATTCAAAATAAAAACGTGATGGATCTGAAAAATAAGTCTTGTGGTACATGAGGGACTTCTGTCCCTATGTTAAAAATATGGTTTGATGACTCAAGGTCAAAAGGTCAAGGAGCCTAATTAGTTTATATCAACATATTAAGTATTTTTATTATTTGTAGAATTACTTGAGTGCTAAATCTAAAAAACAAGTCTTGTGGTAAATGAGGTATATTTATCTCTGTTTTATAAAACTGGTGTGGTGATCAGAGGTCAAAAGGTCAAGGAGCCTAATTCATTTACAACACATTTTTTATGATTTTATTTTTTTCTGGATTGACAGAATGAAGAATGACAAAACGAACTCTTGTGGCATATGAGGTACACATGCCTCTGTGTTACAACACTGGTAAACAGACTCAAGGTCAAAAGGTCGCAGAGCCTAATTCATTTATATCACCATTTTAAATATTTTTTATTATTTATAGAATTATTTGAGTGCTAAATCTAAAAAACAAGTCTTGTGGTAAATGAGGTATATTTATCTCTGTTTTATAAAACTGGTGTGGTGATCAGAGGTCAAAAGGTCAAGGAGCCTAATTCATTTACAACACATTTTTTATGATTTTATTTTTTTCTGAATTGACAGAATGAAGAATGACAAAATGAACTCTTGTGGCATATGAGGCACACATGCCTCTGTGTTACAAAACAAGGTCGCGGAGCCTAATTCATTTATATCACTCATTTTTGTAATATTATTATTAAAATACCAACCAATGTGATGAATCTGTAAAACAAGTCTTGTGGCAAATGAGGGACATTTATGTCTGTGTGATAGACCTGGTGTGGTGAGCCAAGGTCAAAAGGTCAATGAGCTTAATTAGTTTATATCAAAATTTTAAATATTTTTATTATTTATAGAATTACTTGAGTGCTAAATCTAAAAAACAAGTCTTGTGGTAAATGAGGTATATTTATCTCTGTTTTATAAAACTGGTGTGGTGATCCGAGGTCAAAAGGTCAAGGAGCCTAATTCATTTACAACACATTTTTATGATTTTATTTTTTTCTGAATTGACAGAATGAAGAATGACAAAATGAACTCTTGTGGCATTTGAGGCACACATGCCTCTGTGTTACAAAACTGGTTAACCGACTCAAGGTCAAAAGGTCGCGGAGCCTAATTCATTTATATCACTCATTTTTGTAATATTATTATTAAAATACCCACCAAGTGATTCATCTGTAAAACAAGTCTTGTGGCAAATGATGGACATTTATGTCTGTGTGATAGACCTGGTGTGGTGAGCCAAGGTCAAAAGGTCAAGGAGCCTAATTCATTTATACCACCATTTTAAATATTTTTATTATTTATAGAATTACTTGAGTGCTAAATCTAAAAAACAAGTCTTGTGGTAAATGAGGTATATTTATCTCTGTTTTATAAAACTGGTGTGGTGATCCGAGGTCAAAAGGTCAAGGAGCCTAATTCATTTACAACACATTTTTTATGATTTTATTTTTTTCTGAATTGACAGAATGAAGAATGACAAAAGGAACTCTTGTGGCATATGAGGCACACATGCCTCTGTGTTACAAAACTGGTTAACCGACTCAAGGTCAAAAGGTCGCGGAGCCTAATTCATTTATATCACTCATTTTTGTAATATTATTATTAAAATACCCACCAAAGTGATTCATCTGTAAAACAAGTCTTGTGGCAAATGATGGACATTTATGTCTGTGTGATAGACCTGGTGTGGTGAGCCAAGGTCAAAAGGTCAAGGAGCCTAGGGTTAGGAATTGTAACCCTGACCCTAGTGCTAAATCCTAACACTAACCTGGCAGCAATGACATGGTAACAACATGCCAATAAAGCTAATTTAGGGTACTTTAATGGGCAATAGTGTGAAAATCACAGAATTAGTGTTATTAGCATGTTGCAACCCTAATGCCCCATGTACACCAAGCAAGCGAATTACGCGACCTGAGCGGCGGAAGTCATTATTTGTCTATGAGGGAAGGCGAATAAAACTACTAGAGGGAATTCGCCAGGAGAGAAGCAAACTGAGCGACCAGAGCGAACTTTGACTATTAAGCGGCGTACACACACAGAGCTAGCTTTTCGCTTGCTCGCTTACTTGCCACTCTATCATGGAACGTTCGCTGAAAGTTCCCGCGGCTTGAACTACCAATGAACAGGCGAGAAGTACCGAACTCTGCATTCTGATTGGTTACTCACATGCAGAAAATCAAGTACTGCATGCTTTTGACAAAGCTATACAGTTCACAAGTGTGTTTTCATAAGTTGTGGAAAAGGCTACTGGAACTTTTGACCATGAATCACAAAACCAATGTTGTAAACCAATGTCCGTTGTATGTCAAAAAAGGATTTTTCATTCTTCATTCATTTTTCATTCTTCATTTACAGATCTATCACTTTATAAAAAGTGATGAAAATGCATTGTTCTACTTGACCTTTTGACCTTGAGTTTCTTAACCATTTTTGTGACACAGAAGCACATGTCCCTAATATGCCACAAGAGTTAATTTTGTCATTTTTCATTCTGTCCATTTGGGAAAAAATGAAATAAAAAAAAGTGTTCTAAATGAATTAGGTCCCTTGAATTTTTGACCTTGGATCACCAAAACAGTTTTATAAAACAGAGATAAATATACCTCATTTACCACAAGACTTGTTTTTTAGATTTAGCACTCAAATAATTCTATAAATAATAAAAATAATTAAAATGGTGGTATAAATGAATTAGGCTCCTTGACCTTTTGACCTTGGCTCACCACACCAGGTCTATCACACAGACATAAATGTCCATCATTTGCCACAAGACTTGTTTTAGAGATGAATCACTTTGGTGGGTATTTTAATAATAATATTACAAAAATGAGTGATATAAATGAATTAGGCTCCGCGACCTTTTGACCTTGAGTCGGTTAACCAGTTTTGTAAAACAGAGGCATGTGTACCTCATATGCCACAAGAGTTCATTTTGTCATTCTTCATTCTGTCAATTCAGAAAAAAATAAAATCATAAAAAAATGTGTTGTAAATGAATTAGGCTCCTTGACCTTTTGACCTCTGATCACCACACCAGTTTTATAAAACAGAGATAAATATACCTCATTTACCACAAGACTTGTTTTTTTAGAGTTAGCACTCAAGTAATTCTATAAATAATTTAAAAAAAAATTAAAGGTGGTATAAATGAATTAGGCTCCTTGACCTTTTGACCTTGGCTCACCACACCAGGTTTATCACACAGACATAAATGTCCATCATTTGCCACAAGACTTGTTTTAGAGATGAATCACTTTGGTGGAAATTTTAATAATAATATTACAAAAATGAGTGATATAAATGAATTAGGCTCCGCGACCTTTTGACCTTGAGTCGGTTAACCAGTTTTGTAACACAGAGGCATGTGTGCCTCAAATGCCACAAGAGTTCATTTTGTCATTCTTCATTCTGTCAATTCAGAAAAAAATAAAATCATAAAAAATGTGTTGTAAATGAATTAGGCTCCTTGACCTTTTGACCTCGGATCACCACACCAGTTTTATAAAACAGAGATAAATATACCTCATTTACCACAAGACTTGTTTTTTAGATTTAGCACTCAAATAATTCTATAAATAATAAAAATATTTAAAATTTTGATATAAACTAATTAAGCTCATTGACCTTTTGACCTTGGCTCACCACACCAGGTCTATCACACAGACATAAATGTCCCTCATTTGCCACAAGACTTGTTTTACAGATTCATCACATTGGTTGGTATTTTAATAATAATATTACAAAAATGAGTGATATAAATGAATTAGGCTCCGCAACCTTTTGACCTTGAGTCGGTTAACCAGTTTTGTAACACAGAGGCATGTGTGCCTCATATGCCACAAGAGTTCATTTTGTCATTCTTCATTCTGCCAATTCAGAAAAAAATAAAATCATAAAAAATGTGTTGCAAATGAATAAGGCTCCTTGACCTTTTGACCTCTGATCACCACACCAGTTTTATAAAACAGAGATAAATATACCTCATTTACCACAAGACTTGTTTTTTTAGATTTAGCACTCAAGTAATTCTATAAATAATAAAAAATATTTAAAATGGTGGTATAAATGAATTAGGCTCCTTGACCTTTTGACCTTGGCTCACCACACCAGGTCTATCACACAGACATAAATGTCCATCATTTGCCACAAGACTTGTTTTACAGATGAACCACTTTGGTGGGTATTTTAATAATAATATTTACAAAAATGAGTGATATAATTGAATTAGGCTCCGCGACCTTTTGACCTTGAGTCGGTTAACCAGTTTTGTAAAACAGAGGCATGTGTCCCTCATATGCCACAAGAGTTCGTTTTGTCATTCTTCATTCTGTCAATCCAGAAAAAAATAAAATCATAAAAAATCTGTTGTAAATGAATTAGGCTCCTTGACCTTTTGACCTCTGATCACCACACCAGTTTTATAAAACAGAGATAAATATACCTCATTTACCACAAGACTTGTTTTTTAGATTTAGCACTCAAGTAATTCTACAAATAATAAAAATACTTAATATGTTGATATAAACTAATTAGGCTCCTTGACCTTTTGACCTTGAGTCATCAAACCATATTTTTAACATAGGGACAGAAGTCCCTCATGTACCACAAGACTTATTTTTCAGATCCATCACGTTTTTATTTTGAATGTCAAATGAATGTCCAATATCAAACTAACTTTACCGCACTACATTAAAACTCCACAGACCAGACGACGCAACTGCGAAATGGATCTCTTGACGAAGAGCTTAAAATTAGGTAGGCTAAATGCACACCCTTTCCGATATTTCAACGTTACATAAGGGGGGCTAGGCCTATATAGGCCTAATGTGTATATTCAAAATAATAACAGGCGCGGTTCTTGAGCTCGCCCTCTAGGCCTACTAAAAAGGGCGGAAATGTAAACGATGATTTGGTCAGTTATTGTTTGTAGAAAGATAGGGTGATCAATTATAGGCCTATAGGCCTACACTTTTACATATGCCTATATTCATCTAGGCATAGGCTACAAAATGGAAACTAGAAATGCACTGAGAGAGACCTCCGCCAAGGAATTTGTTGAACATTGTACGTACTATGGGATATTTGTGCCATGATGTTGTGTGGCTAATCCATATTGTAGTAGAGTAATTAGGCTACCATGTCACCTATTTCGTCTGTTCGTTCACACCTGTGTTTGGGCTTATATTCTGAGTGTAGCCTAAATACACTTTAGTTTATACATGGGTTCGCAGTGTTTGTAAACACGATGTTATTACACGATGCCCTACAAAGCAGGCAGTAAGTGGATTGTTGTTGAGTTATTAGGATTTCAAAGACATATAGGCTAAGTATGAAGGCTATAGGCCAAAAGTTTGGACACACTTTGTCATTCATTGCCTTCTCTTTATTTTCCTGGCTATTTACATATGGTGGTGGATTTTGGGAGGTCCAAGCCAGCTCTGGAACCTGTCGCTATTGATGTTGAGGTGGAGATTGTAAGCACATATAAGTATCTAGGGGTATATCTGGATAACAAACTAGACTGGTCTGCCAATACAGATGCAGTATACAAAAAAGGACAGAGTCGGCTATACTTCCTGAGGAAACTACGATCATTCAATGTGTGCAACCAACGTGATCTCGAATGAATTGCGTCTCATTTATCACGCAAACCAAAACCAAAATTGCGTCGATATAACGACGCATTCTCTTTTATGTCACACATGCGCAGTAGCCAGCACTATCTTTTAAGGCCAGGAGGCTTTATTAGGTGCGATCGAGATGTGTTAACGCATGCATGCGCATTTACACAGCAATGCACCCTGGATGGAAAATGCTGCATGACGGTTAGATTTCCTGTCAAACTTCGAAATTTCGTCGACGTTGCGTTGACGAGGTGACATGTCACATGGTGTAAAACTATCGCGGGATGAATGCGGCTGCAGTCAGATCTTGCAACCTCTGCAGTTGCTTATCCCCTTCAACGCTCGTCGGCGGACTGCCTCCGAGGTCACGCGTCCATGAACTGGTTGGTCAACAACTCACTCACGTGTGTATATGGGTCTTGTCTCACACCTCTACACAAGTTTGCGCAGGTCCCCACTTCAGCTCCTCCTCACTGCCTGTCCCCCCACTCATCACACGTGGTGTGTTAGTAGAGCAAACCGGTGCGAGCTCATCGTCTCGTTCATATTTGTGGCCGACTTTAAATGCGCTGTATTTAATAACACCCACATCGTGACAACAAGTTCTCGCTGACGTCCGTTGCGCAACGTCGACGCTCGCAATGAAGTCGTATGTGCTTATTGTTAGCCTATTTATAACAAAAACAAAACGTTATTCACGTTGCTTAACGTAACGACTCATTATAAATATGCTGTGAAGTCCCCACAAACTAATACTGAGCTCTTTTGGGCTGTTAAAGTCAAGTTTTGATTTTAGCAAGTCTTTTTCTGTTTGATTGAATTAAAACGAACCCTGTAAACATTGACATAAATTTGTCCAGAGCGTGATTTGCGCACAACAACCTCTAGGCCTACAACGTTTTGAATAGTTTCAAATATTTCATTCATAAATCCCCAGACCCCCTCCCTCTGCTACTACACCAATGATGTCATTTTATTGTGGATTTTGCGGACTGCATTCCCATGTACTGGGTTTAGCTGGACCGTATTGGACTGGAGGTAAGTTAATTTAATTGATAAGGTGAATGTGCATTAACTGCTATATTTGAATGCATCTTCCAGGTCACATCATTGGTTTAGTCGCCAAACTTTTCTGACTGTCACAGTTGGTTTTACCAGCCAGCTGCTTCTACTGTGTAGCCTAGCCTAGCCTACCCATTATTGCTCGCGTGGCAATTATTCTGTCCATAATTATTTATACTGTTTGGTTTTACAAGCGGTATCTCGGCCTCATCAAGCAAGCAGAACTTTGAAAACGACGTCAGATGCGCCAAAGTTCTGCTAAAGAGAGTAAATAGCGCGATATGTACTCTGAAATCTCATTCTGAGCAGAGCACTTGCTTGACAGGTTCACGAATCTCTCTCTCTCTCTCTCTCTCTCTCTCCCCAACTTTCAGGTGACAGGATATTTTGTACCTGCTTCGGACTGGTTCTGTCATTAACCTACTGAGCTGGTGCTTCTGTCCCAGGTAGGCTACATGGGCAGTCATTTTGTGTGTGTAGGCTACAGGTTTGGTTAGGTGTTTCAAGTTCAAATTCCATTCTTTCTGTACATGCAGGTAAAATGTGTTTGAACTTACATTTGCATCTATACATGAAGTAGGCAGCCTAGAGCAGGAGGCGGGCGTCAGATCAGAGGGTTGCAGGTTAGAATCCCACTTTTCCACTCCCTATCTTGCTCCATGGCTGAGGTGCCCTTGAGCAAGGCACGTAACCTAACCCCACACTGCTCCAGGGACTGTAACCAATACTCTGTGCTTTGGACTAAAGCGTCAGCTAAAGTATAATGTCATAGTAATTAAAAAAAAAAAGTCCTATTGACCATGGCACCCAACCTAGCATTGCAGCCAAAACTGTGTCTACCTTGTTTCAAATGCTTCTCTGTATAAAATGGCCCATTTCCATTACATATTCTAATTCCCCCAACTCTATATCGAACTTCATTGGGTGGGGCTGTTTTATTTATTTTTTCATGTTTTTTTAACTGCATATGAATGAGATGCTGTGTGACTAAATAAGCTTACCATAATGTTTTTAGTACTGTTATTTGTGTTTTTTGTTGTTGTTTTGTTACAGTAGTAGTAGTAGTAGTCTTGTGATCATATGGTCATCATATGTTATGTCTGCATTTCCCTAGGCATCTCCATCGCATCGCTCCTAGGCATCTGAAAGTGTACCGTTGCGCACAGGTGTGTATGACTGGTATAACATTTACAGCAGCAACACATAGCTGGTAAGAGAACAGAGTTAATGCTGGACAAAAACCCTCATCTGAAAAAGCAAGGTGTGGAAAAACACATACACTGCCATTTGAGACAAGTGTCCTATGAAGACACCTGAAAGAGTCAGTTATAGATCTGTAGTGCTCATGTTTATTTTGTTTGGTTGAGGGTGGGGATGGGTGGGGTATAGCACCTGTAAGACATGAAAACTACTTTCACCCCTGCTGTATACACACCATCTTTGTGGATTTTGCTTGTTCCCACCTACATAGATCATGCTGGTAACGAGTTATTCAAAGGGTCTACCAATCATGGCAAAAACAGAAATCCAGCTCCTCAGCCCAGGCAGTGCCAACAACCCAGCTGATCCAGGAGCTGCAGCGAGGGGTAGTGATGACACTCCGGGCACCCCGACTGCCCTCTTCAACCATTCCCATGGAATTCATCCTGTCCAGCCTCCGTCAGATAATCCAGCCCTCCCCCTCCTACTTCCAGAGACTAATTTGCAGGTAAGCATACACAAACTGAACATTTTGTCATACTGGTCGGTCAGCTGTGGTCTTTCTATTTTGCACATCAAATTCATCCCATTTCACCCCCCAGAATCTCATCTTGTGATGTGGATCTACTGACTACACTGCTTATGTGCAGATTTTTGGCATTCTCTAAACACACTACCCCACTATCCCATTCATACACTACCCAACAATAACTGTCTGGACCCTGCAACAACATACAACACATCATACATAGGTAGAAAAATGCTGAGGCACTAAACTCCTAAAGGTTACAATTTTTACATATGCCTGAGGAAGGGACATAAGGATCGAAACACGTAGGCATTGTAGCCAAATAATGAAAGAAAAAAAAATGTTACCTTGAGTGCCACAGTATTTGTCTACTTCGACCAAGTTTTAGAGGCCCTACACTGATGAGCATCCAAGGGAAAAAGTGAAGACCCAGATTACTCAAATGACCTGTTTGCGTTTGACATCATACTGTACATACCGGCTTGTTGATCCTGTCCCTCGTGGAAAGGACACACACACGCACACGCATACACACACACAGACAGCTCCTATGGAACCGCACCATGTGACTGCACCTTACCTGCACCTTACCTGCACTACCTCAGACCTCCACTACCAAGAACTGCTGGCCTCTGTAACATACAATGCACCAACGCTGCTTGTTGTAATTATTTATTAATTAATTACTTTATTGTTACTAGTGTTACGTGTCCTGTCTTGCACTGTAATGTCAGACATACACAGGGCTGACATTTACAGACTATGTCCTGGCATGGCATAGAGTGAGAATTTCATTTTACTTGTATAACCTGTGCATATGAAGAAAATGACAATATAACTGACTTGACTCCACACACACACCACTAATTACTCGCTCCGCAAGATTAGTCATTAGAATGTTTGAGTTTCACAATACAGGCAGACAACTCTAATTTCATTGCATGTTACACTTTTCACAGATTCTAATGGGTATGTGCTAAGGAGATGATGAGTGAACACACTGCCAGTTTGGTTGCAGGTATGTTTTACTTTATCTGTCGAAAAAGCATATTCTTTTCAAGTTGCGCTCCATTATCCTGCCTGTGATGTTTTTGAAGGCCATCACTTGGGGTCAATAGACAACCAAATATCTGTCAGTGGTAAAGTGTCTTACGTCCGTGTACTATGAAGGTGGATCACAGTAGAAGTAGTTAACCATATTTCTCAACCTAACCATATTATCTCCCCCACACCGCACACATTGCTCAGTGCTGCTCCTGCAGAATGGACCATGCTAACCTCCCAGTTGTGTTTGTAGATCTCCACACAAATATCACCCCTCTACATTGTAAAGCTGAAAAGAATATGTCTACTTGACATCTTTTAACCCACCAAGTAGAGGAAGGTTAACTTAAGTACAGTTTAGTTGTTGTTTTGGTGTTGTGATTTTATCACATTATATTACATTACAATGCATTTAGCAGACACTTTATCCAAATGTGTATCCATGTGGATCAGAGTGTGGGGTGAACACAGAGGACAGCTGTATACAAGTAAACCATTGTAAAACTGAAGACCTACTGATCGTGTGTAAGCAGGATAAAGTAAGTGCATAGGGTTATGAATTACAGATTAGGAATGAATGCTTTGTTATGTAGGGGAGCTCTCTCAGACGAGATGAGTCTCCACAAACTGCTTGAAAGTTGAGAGGGATGAGTACACTAAAAAAATGTATCATTTCCCCAAATGCAGCAACAAGTGGAAAGCCATTGTAATGTCTGAATCTGTATTTAATTTGAGATTGTTATGTATATGTTTCTGTGTATATATCTCCTGCTTTTTTTAAAAAAAAGTATATATTTGTTTAAAATATATATCTCCTGTTTTTTATGTTGTTTCCAGTGTGTCACCGAATTCCGTAGATTCATCATCACTATGTGGGGTGGAAGCTGCACAGACTACAACAAGGCTTCTGGGACCCCACTCCCCTCAAGCAAGACATTTACCACCTGCTTCACCTATGAAGGACTGATTATTGGCAGGACTGATTATAACGCATACAAGCTGTTCAGCCTGCTGCCCTCCGGGTAGAGGTACAGGAGTATCTGCTTCCGCAACTCCAGACTCGCCAACATCTTCATCTACCAGACTGTCATGCCGAATCGTCCCTCCTCTCTCCCATCCCAGGATGCCGAATTATGACCAAGTGACTGAAGAACTGCCATACGTCTTCACTTGGTCATGGCATGACCAGAGGCTGTATGCAGACTCACAGTATAATTCTACACGATCCACTATAAGTCATATTTTATTTCAGGTGGTTTGAATAGCTGTGATACATTAATGATGCCTGCCAACGATTCTGAATTGTGTACAGTCTGTAATATTTCTTCTTCAAGGGACCAGTCAAGTCGATGTGACAGGTGATTTTTATACAAAACTTTGTCAAAGTTTACGTAATTGACACATCTGGTTGGTCCTTGTTTTGAATTTTGAATTGTCAATATACTATATGCCTTTATCAGGTTTGAGCTTGAGTTGAGTATATGTTAAATTAATAGAATGTGTTTTTTGCTAGTCTTCACATTAAACTTAGACCGAACTGCCTTTACCTTTGGATCGTCTGCAGTTCCCTGTTGGCCCACTACCATCTGCCCCGCATGGTGCGCGACACCAGACAATGGAGCAGCTGGGTCGCCACTCATCAACGCAGAGTGAAACAGTGCTTTGACCGCTCCCACAGGGTTAAAAGCCCCACACTTGCTCCACTGGACTGATTGAGGATCCGCAGGCCTACCCGGGGCCACAAGCTCAAGTCATTCTGTTCTGCCCCACTGCAAGTGACTGAGCAGCTGGGTCCCGCCATTTTCCGCCGTGTTCGCAAGGTGCCGCCGCCTACTGCAACAGACCTGGAGGCGACCGGCCCGTACAAGTCCCCATCCAGGCCATCTCAGGGACTATGTACTCTGACAATATGAATGATGTTCCTGGGTCTCCCCTGGGGAGGGGGGAAATGTTATGTCTGCTCTGTTGCCTGTGCTGATATTTCATATTTCCTGATGCTACTTGAAGACGACATAATAACATTTGTGCAGGGCATGCTGGGATGCGAGTTCAGTGAAATAAACGTCTGGTATGGCTAGACTTTGACAGCTCTGTGTGTAGCGTATTGTTTACAGTTTTATTGTACATAACACTGGGGGCAAAATCTTAATTTCATGCAGCCCATGGGATCATTTCAAATGTGTATTACACAGTTGGCCCACATACACCATTAATGTATGTTGTAACAAGACTTGAACATGCAATTTGGTTGTCAGAGGAATATGAGTGAGCCCAGGCCAATGAAACAGCTCATTCATATGTAACACAATATGAACTACCATGCATGATGATGGAGAAGAGTGTATGTAACATTTTAAAACACTACCCCTGTAGACCTAAATTAGCTGTTACCAGAATGGCAATGACCAATTCGTTACATATTAGGTCTACTTAAAGGTGCGCTGTGTAGGATGTTGGCCAGAGTATTGCAACTATGCTGCTCATTGAAACAGTGCTGCCCATTGCCAAATTAGATCTTTTCATGATTAATTACTAAATAATAGGCCTAAAGTGATATCTAATAGTATGACCAAAGTACAGTAAGTTTTGCAGCTAAAAATTCTATTTCTGGACATTCAAAATGGCGGTCATAACAAATAGCCTACTTTGAATTTCATGACGGTGGTAAGTATTCATTAAAAAGGTCTCCTAACATCTGTTAATGGGTAGCAGTAGTATTAGTATTACTCTGGAAATAATACTAAAAATATTACACACAAAACAATATTACACACAAAACAAATATTTAGTTTGGCCTAACTTTATTTCAGATTTTGATTTTGGCATTTTGTCTTAATACTCCTGGCTTGGATCCTTCAAAACCCACTTGTAAATATGTATTTTGAGTTGTGCTTATAGGCCAGATGTGTGCCATTCCAAAATAAAAATAAAAAACAGTTTTGCAATGTCAAATCTGAGACCGTTTTGGATATGCTGCCAGTTCGTTTTTTTTTCTGTAAAAATAGGTATGTTTTGCCTACACACATAACTTACATAGCCTAATTCAAAACCCACTTGAATATCCACATTTTAGTTTAATTGATAGGTGAACATACGCCTTGCAGAAATAATCCAGCATGATTTGACTCAATGGGGGAACGTATATGCTTATTTTGGCAGCAAGCTATGACTTTTGGTAGCCTACTTTTATGTCCATACATCCTTAAAACTCTCTTTAACATCCACATATGCACTTGAATTGGCAAGTTGATAGGAAATAATCCAAGATTTAGACGCTTGATTCAATAGCCATGCGTGGGGCATCCTGAATTGCTTGGAAATACATAATTGTGCCAGCAAGCGACTAAGACTTTTGATACTTATAAGTAAATAAATGATTGAAAACCCAATTTTCAGGTATTTGAGTCAATGTAGCCACTGTGGGGCAAACTGGGATGCTTGGAAATGCATGATTTTGGTAGGAAACGGCTATGACGGTTGGTAATTTTAAGTTAATAAATCATTTATTACCCACTTACACATCCCAATATGTACTTGAATTGACAAATGGATATGTGCTGAAATTATATTAACCATTTTTCAGGCATTTGACTAATAGTAGCCACTGTGGGGAAAGGGAAATGCTTGCCATGTGTAATTTTGGCATCCAACGGTTGTGACTTTTAATGCTTAAAAGTCAATAAATTGGTCAAAAAACATCAAAACATTCTTATTTTGACTTGTCTTGATGCAGAAATACATGATCTGCAAAAAAAAAAATATTACACCAAATTTTCATGCTCTGTCGATGCTTAGCCCACAGCCATCCTAAAAAGGTACCATTAAAAGAAGCGAAGGAGCCATTTACAGCTTGGTAGGCGTAACACCTTTTTTTTCATGGAATGTCAACATATGGCACATATTTTGATAGAGGCTATAGTGACAAACATATCTGTAAAATATTGGCCCTCTACCTGCTTGTATGTGACTGGGAGGCGGGGCCAAAAATCAAAAATGTGGAATTTCTAGGGGGCGCTATAGAGCCAGTGAACATGGAAGTTGTAATTTAACTTATTTTTCCTATTCTGTGTGACACATAGATCTAACATACCAAATTGCAGGCTTCTACCTTTTTATGTGTTGGCTGTAGACTGGGTCAAAAATTAGGAAAAACTGACAAAAAATAGAATTTCTAGGGGGCGCTATTGAGTCTGCAAATGTGTTGGCTGCATTTTGACTTCACTCACATGTTCAGTGTGACCTATATAAGTGACATATCCAATATGAAGTCTGTATGTACTTTTGAATTCCAAGGGGGTGGGGCCAAAGTTGTCAAAAAGAGAGAAAGTGCATGAAATTGTAGGGGGCGCTACAGAGTCTGTGGCTAGGAAATCTGTAATTTGACTTAACTTACTTATTCTGGGAGACACAAAGATGTTCTATGCCAAATTTTAGATTTCCAGATTGTTGCATGTTGCCAGCAGATGGTGCCAAAAATGTCAAAAAAAAGAATTCCTAGGGGGCGCTATTGAGTTTAACAATGAGTAATCCACAATCAGACTCCAATCCCATGTTTTTCGTTACACATTGATGTTGCATACCAAATTTTGTCATCCTGCAATAAAAGGAAATTAGAAATGGTAACCCTAACCCTAATTATCACGAATTCCATAATGAATAGCCTGTAATAGAGTTATAGGGCAGTTATTGAAAACAAATATGAGCACGTGGAACATTATGTTACTGTTAGGGATTACACAAATTGAAAATGATGAAACAAACTGAAAATGATGAAACCCCTGTGGTGTATAAGGTGGTGCTACAGAACCAGTGAGTGTGTAAATTGCAATTAGATTACACAGCATAATTCAGGAAATTATTGTATGTCACATGCATGGCTTTAATCTTGGGTTCAAATAATACAATTCTTTAGAATACGGGCCATGCCTGGGTGAGTTGTTGTATGGACATGTCAGAATGTCCTGGTAGCATATAATCAACATTCTACCAGCCTATAAAGTATCTGAAAATGGTGATAGAATCCTAGTGTTCTTGTAGTCTTGAAATATGTGTATCACTGGTGTACACAGGGGCACAACTACTCATTTCTGTGCTTACCACATTTTATGGGCCTAGAACAGTCGTGGGCAATTATTTTGGCCCAAGGGCCACATTGGGTTTAGAATATCGTCCGAGGGGCCAGATGCCGCAGGCAACTTGCCCCTTGCTAATAATAAGATATTGCGTACAAGTGAACATAACTTGTCAGCTATGCCATTTCTGCCCATTTTTAAGTTGGCAAGACCCCTATTTCAGGCGGCCATTTTAAAAACGTTGAGTGACCGTATGAATTTAAAAGCTTATTTTTAAAGTCGTCTTTGCTGTAAAGGCTCTGCGGGCCACATGAAATGGCTCAGCGGGCCGCATGTGGCCCCCGGGCCAGAGTTTGCCCACATCTGGCCTAGAAGGTAGCTAGAAATGGTGAATGTAGTCTTTAAACATCATAAGGAATGTACAAGACTGCATGATATCATTTCACTTTGCTCCTGCATTTCTATTGAGTATTCAACACCAACACATACTAAACCAGGTTTTGGGCCAGCTCTCTTTCATAATGCAGCCCAAAAAGACTCATTGTCCATACTGTATTGAATCAACTAACTCAGTGTCTGGACTTTATCAATATGCTGCACTGAAGACTCCTCAAGTCAGTGTTAGCCTAACTTGGCCTTATAACCATGACCAAAATGCAGTGATCATACTTTAAAAGACAATGACAGTAATTACTAAGGGCATCATCAATGCTAAGATGTTTTATTTATTGCATTAAACATGAAATCACCAGTAAAACAAGGTGATCAGTCGTGGTCTAATGCTTGAGGAAATGAGTTTAAGATCAGAGGGTAGCATGTTTGAATCCCAGCTTTACCTCGCCCGACATCCTCAGCTGAAGTGCCCTTGTGCAACGCACCTAAACCCACACATCTCCAGGGACTGTGACCAAAATCCTGTAAATAACTAAGACGTGCAATGTAATGATCAAAACAGTTTATTAAAAATCATTAAAAAATCATCAATATTCACAAGGTATAAAACAGCAAACAAATCAGAACACTTAGGACCAAGTCTTAACAGAAAGGCGGGAAATGTGTCAGCTTTTGTGTAAATTAAAACTCCTAATTCAATCATAACAAAGAGACAAGAACAGAACATAAAAGAAGTTTAAGTTAATGGTGAAAAGGCATTAGACATTTCCATGAATATCACTGCAACCAGTTGGAATGTCATGATGCATGCATCCCATTTTGTATCTGTTCTTCTTTGAAGATTCTGTTGCTTTTATCAAGGTATATATCCAGTGACACTTTCTGAGCAGCTTCAATATTATCGCTTTTAGTGTGTCATTACAACAACCACCACGAAAGAGGGTCTAGGTTTGAGTCGCAGCTGAGAAACGCTACATTCTGTTACTACAGATGAAATGTTAAAAGGTACGCTGTGTAATATTTTTAAGCAGTTTCTTTCCAGAATTCATTCAGGCCATTCACAAATGTAACCTTTTTCAGAATACTTACCACCATCAAATTCTGAGTATTCATTATGACTGGGAAAATTACACTTTTCATGAAAACATGAAAGGAGTCCATTGTCCACCATCTTGAATTTAGTTGCATAATGTACTGTATTTTGGTCATACTAGTAAATATCGGTACATACTAGTAAATACTTGGTAAAATTCTTGAAAATTCAAAAGTCAAAATGGACAATAGGTAGCACAGTTGCAATGAGCAGCATAGGTGCAATACCTGCTCTGATCACCATCCTACACAGTGGACCTTTAACAGTATAATGTGGTCATTTAGTTCTAGGACCAGTGGTTCTGAGTGGTTCTTCATAGTGTTCAAAGGCAGTGCTGAAGAAGTTGGATTGGCTGCTTGGATTATTCGAGCTTGTGTAACGGAGGCCAACTAGCAGAGTGTGGCGTGGAAGAATAGTAAACCTCCCTCCCGAAGCCTCATACAGTATCGGTAGCGCTGAGCTATGGGACTGGTCCTTTAGCTCAGCTGCATCGTGCTGTGCCTCCCATACCCGAACCGATGCGTTGACTAGGTGGTGGCAAGTTCAAGATCTAAGGGGGACAGACTGTGTGGAAACACCTCAGTTACACTTGGCTCTAAGAACACAGTTCAAGTAACAGGCTGAGCTGTCAAGTTGATGACTATGACTGGGGTCTTCATTGGGATGTGTTCTTCTGGAGACACCTGCAAAACAAAATAAATATACATGCATGGGCATGAGTAAATATATGACGGTGCATATGGCCATATAAAAAAACAACAACATTAACACCAACTACAAAACACAACACAGCAGAATCAGCAGTCCTCAGCAAGAGCATTCCATCATTAAACAGGAATGCTAAAATTATGATTACAAACTGTGAGAGATAGTAATACTATTAGTATCTACTATCAGTAATACTATTAGTATCAGCTCTAATTTAAGAGTGAACACCTTAGTTTCATCTCTTAATTTCAATCAGGCTCATCAAAACTTGTGTACGGCTTGTGGAGGGTACATGAGTCCAGATTCAGGCATTTGAAATTGCATCATGTTGAGGAGTTGAAGATATTTCCTCAGCACCTCAAACAGTGGTGGTCAAATGCTAACATACTGTGCACTGGCCCCTTATGAAACATACTAAGTTTCATGTAAAAGGGCGACCATAAAAATGTCACATAAGATGTAGTGTCAATACTTGGGCAAACATCATGTTAGTAGTGTTTTTTCCAATTTAGACAGAAGTTTAGTTTAAAAGCATACAGTATGTTACCCCAGTGATTTGGCTGACATTCATGACATTGAATCGTCTAACCACAAAGAAATGAGTGGAATGCCCTGTAACGCCAACACACAATACATTCCAACAAGATTCCCACAATTGCTGCCTACCTGAGACCTTAGACTTTGGTAGGCTCCAGGTCAAGCAATGTATGGGGCCACTCTTCCTCTCAATCACATTATTCCTCTGGTTGCACCTGAAAACAACACAGATAGAAGTGTACATCAGTTATTGTGATAGCACCAGTAGGTGTGGATGAAGAAAGGTGTAGATGAAGAAAGCAGCGCACCACTACATTAAATCTGCACATCAAAGACCTGCCCAAAATACCAAAACTACTTACTGTGAACTTGCTTTTTGATTATGAAACTAGGAGGCTAAAGAAAGACAGCAACATGCAGAAATGCATCTTTTTAAATGTGCCACTTTTCACAGAAACGCAACCAATCAGAGTTCAAAGACATTTTAACCAACAAATGTCCATGACTTTTCCATGACTTGGGCACAAGTTCCCATGACTAAACATAACATCTAAAAGTGTTTCTACCAGTTCAGCCACCCATTGAGGTCAAGCCTTTTGTTAATTGTAACTATTTGATTTGTAAGCTTAATCCTGCCATCTGGTGGACTAAATGTGCAGCTGCAAAGTCTACATCAGTCACAATCTCAAGCACTGGAGCCTAGCACATTTTTTGTCTGTATATGAAATGTGTTTAACTACATGTAAAAGTGTCACTGTGAAATTACAAAAACATGCATAATGACACATTGAATGATTATATAAATGGATATTATTCCTCCTTCATTTTTTTGTTTGATCAATACAAATTTTCATTATTGGTCCAGGAGATATGAAATCTTACTTAAAAAGGACTGTCCGTGTATTAACGCACTGGGAGCACACACGATGGACCACAGTCTGCCTGTCTCTCCTCCACAGCATTCCCCATCAGAGCAGTCCTCCAGGACAAGCTTGTTACATTTTGCTGCTGAAACAGAAGAATGAACCATAGCAAGAATAGAAGGTGAATAGCCTACCACAACATATCCGTCACAAATAGACCAAGCACTACATCAGCGATTCCAGCGACGGAAGTAATTGACTTTGCATTGAGTCGCGCAACAAAAGTGATTCGGGCAACTAGAGGCAATTCGCGCGACTTGAGCGACAGTTTGTAGTTTTACTTATTATTCAAATTAGCTATGATGTGGTATTGCAACAGTCGCCACAGCCAATTGGAATGTTGGACTGCTTGCATTCTGCTTTTAACGGACATACTTCTATCACTCTTGCTGCACAGTCCAGCGATTCTCTGTCGCTTGATCTTGTCGCCACCGGTGTATTCGCCTGGTAATGCACTGTACTTCTGACAGAAACACAACCAATAGATATTGAATCTTACTTTGAACAGACTGCACATTAACCAATGCAATGGAAATACACATCACTGACTTAAGTCTACTAACCCCCTCAGCAATTGTATTAATGATATCAATACAAGTGATTTTCAAGATGAGACCATTTCCATACAAGGTTGCAGGGGGTAGATATTTTTAAGGGAAGACTATTTGCATAAACTCTAACCCCTCTTTTATCCAGCTCATCTACTATTCACCATCGTAAGGAAGAGGTATCATAGTGTCCTCTCAGCCAATATGATGATGCTCGTCTATGCTGTCATTGTCATTTTTACAGTATTAATGTGCCTCTTTGGTTTTGCTAGGCCCCTCCTAGTCTTCCCTCTCTTTCGTTCATAGGTTTTGTGAACATACAAAGGACATGCCTAAAAACTGCATTTATAATATTGATAATTATATCCTAATGTCACCAGATAGAATGAGATCTGATAAAGAGGGATTGAGATTTGTGTTGTACTTCAGTTAAAAAACACAGCATATGAATTAAATGAAACTACTACTTACCCATCAACAGTTTCACTCCACTGAATATTTTGGACCTCAGGGAAAACTGGAGACATAAAACTGTAAAGTAAGATTCAGACCAAAAGAAATAGTAAGTTTCTTAAATGTGCAACAGAAAAACCACACACAACTTCAGTTAGATAATGCATACAAACAGCCATATGAAGACAATGTTGTCATATTCTGTGGAGAGGATGGAAAATATAACATGCATTAAATCAACGAGAAGATTGTGCTTAGAAGAGACAATTAGGTTGGTGTGACTTAATAGCTCCTCTTATTTCTGTTCAGATCTCCTTTTTCAGATATTTTCAACGGCACTTTGCACACAAAATACACATTAATACTGATTAGTTAGTGATGCAAAATGAGCTAATGTCGAATTTGGAAAAGCCAGAGACCTTGGAAAGGGAGAACAATCATACAACACCTTTGGTAAAGCTAGGCTAACTTAGTTGCACCACACTGAACTTGCAGCTAATTTTGATGTTACATGCAAACCAGAGGTGGATGTGGCTGAGATGGCACGCATATAAACAATCACGTTAATAAATTATGGACTAAACTGTTAACATCACAAATCACGCCAGCAATACAATACGGGTGTAGAAGCAGCTAGCTCGTAAAACCAAGTTAGCTTAACAAATGAAGTGGGAATTGTGTGATAAACAAATTGCATGATCATCCCGATGTGCCGCTGTGTCAAGCATTCAAATAGGGTAGATCATAAATATCTAATTTATCAGATTAACTTACCAATTGATGAATAAAGCTCAGCCAAACCACATCAGACTGCAGGCAGTGGTTAATACAGGTCTGTGAATCAAATCCACAATCCAATGCATGGAGGTCGCGATGAAATGACATCATCATAAACAGTGGGGGTACGTCAGGGTTATTTACAATGAATATTTCAAAAACCTTACTGGTTGAATGGTTTTCAGCCACAAAAGTCTTCTGGACAAATACTACAAATGCTCTCGTATAGGATAAAACAGTTTCTGTTATTTTATTAATATCCTAGCAAAACAGACTTTTGTCTAGGAACTAAAATGTGACTAAAATAGCCCATAAGCTCAGTATTTTGTTGTGGGGATTTAATTATGAAGTTGCAATACGCGGTTATGTGGAGCAACATGAATAACGGCTTATTTTTCAGTAAATTAGGCTACAAAGATGTCAGGGGGCTCCAGACAACAGAGTGGCCACTGCGCATGTGTGACATAAAAGAGAATGCGTCCTTATATTGACGCAATTTTGAGTTTGGTTTGCGTGATAAATGAGACGCAATCCTTCGAGATCAGGCTCGTGCAACACACTCCTCACTATGTTCTATCAGTCTGCGGTTGCCAGTGTACTTTTTTATGCAGTGGTATGCTGGGGTGGAAGCATAAGGAAGAGAGATGTTGCGCGGCTTGACAGACTGGTGAGGAAAGCGGGCTCTGTTGTGGGAGAGGAGCTGGAGAACTTCACTTCATTGTCAGAAAG
>NC_085875.1:21602746-21652746 GCF_034702125.1 Engraulis encrasicolus
GTCGTACAGAGTGAGTTGCACATCAATTGCACATGATATAACTGCCACACAAAAATGATTTTTCTTGCTTGGGTATGGCACAACTTTTCAATGTACAGTATGAAGAATAGAAGAAGTCTTTGAAATGTTATTTTCACAATTACTGTGCCCCTTGTAGTGTTGCAATAAATTAACATGTTTCTTAATCTATTTTTTGTGCAGAGAATAGAAGTCGTCAAGAAGGTGATCAATATGACACAGTGGATACAACTAAAGCATGTAAGTCTATATATTTGTTACAAAATGATATATATATATACAGTATTTCTAACAAATAGTGTGTGTATTCCTGTGTTAGTAGTGGTAAACAAGGGTGAAGGCGAAACATATAGTTAATAACCATTGTAGAACAATTAGTATGCTTACCATAGGGGCAAGCAGAGGCCAACGGCATACTGAATTACTTGCTGCCGGGAAACTTAACCTGATGCCTAACTTGTTTTCGTTCAGTTGCCACATACAGGGCCTACATTCAGGAGCAATTTGGCAAAATGAAGGAGTACAACTCGCAGTCGTCGTGTGACGGGGTGATGGTGTCGGAGCAATACACAGACCTGGTGATGGTGACAAAGCCTAGGGACAAGGAAATGCGAGAGAAAGAGCTCAGAAGCCGAGGGGCAGAGCTAGACTGCGCCTTGGCCAGGGCCAACAAGCAGTATGTTGGCACCAGCGTGGAGAAGTTCTTCTGCCAGCAGCCGAACAGCAAGGCACATGTGCCCAAAGCAGTCATCCTCCAGGGTCAATCTGGATACGGGAAAACCTTCACTGCCCACAGGATCATAAACGATTGGGCATCTGGCAAACTGTACAACAACCTCTTTGACTTTGTGTTTCTCCTTGAGCTGAAGGAGCTGAGTAATATTAAAACAAGTTTGGTAGACTTGTTGTGGAGTCAAAATGTTCAATCAGGTATTGATAAGTCAACGGTCAAACGTGTGTTGAAGGACACGCCCGATAGGGTTCTGCTCATACTAGATGGTTTTGATGAGCTGTCCAAGATAGAGGACAAAGAGTGTTCCCATGACCTCACGATTGAGTCCGCTGCAAGTATTAGCACCATACTGGTGGCACTCATGAAAGGAAAACTCTTAAATTCATCCTTGCTTATCACAAGCAGGACCACTGCCTCCAAGGCTCTCGGAAAGTTGCTGAAAGTCCCTCACTGCTTTACAGAGATCTTGGGGTTCTCCAGCGATGGGGTGAAGAAATACATCCAGGCCTTCTTCGAAAGGGAGAAAGTACGCCCAGGCCTCCCTCGAAAGAAAGAAAATACGGGGAGCACAGTACAGAAGCGTGTGATGGAAGACGTTACCCTTCTCACGGCCTGCTCCAGTCCAGTAATCTGTTGGATCATTTGCAATGTCTTCGAAGATATGCTCCAGGATGGCAAAGACATATCCTCTGCGCTGTACACAAATACCTCCATATTTGCACTTTTCGTGTCCATGCAGATGGAGCACCACGGCCCCACTCAGGCGATTGATGACGACCAATGGAGTGGCCTTATCAGGAGTCTGGGGGAGCTGGCAATGGAGGGAGTCGATAATCAGAAAATTATGTTTGACGAGAGCGATGTGGACAAGAGAGTGCCCAAACAGCTTTGCAGTCTTTTCCTTGGCAAGTACTTCCTGAAGAGGACCAAGAGTGAAACTAAGTACAACTTCATGCACCTCAGCTTCCAGGAGTTCTTCGCTGCCCTCTTCGCTGCCAACCTGGAGGTTGCTGAGGAGAAAATCACCAGCATGCTGAAACGGGTGAAATCAGACTTTTACAACCCCAAACAGGAGTTGAAAATGAGCCACCTGCTCCCTGTCATCAAGTTCCTCTTCGGCCTCTCATACCAGGGCGTAACCAGACTCCCCGGGCAGCCCGAACCTGACCACATTAGCCCCTTCCTGGAAAAGTGGATCCATGACTTGTACAAAGACGATGGGGGGCAACCAAGGACTCAGAACATTCAGCTCTTTATTCTGTATTGCCTGTACGAGGCCCATGAGAAGGACTTTGTGAAGAAAGCCATGGGTGTCTGGAACAGTATTAACCTCGTTCGCATCCCCGTGACAATGTCAGACTGCAGAGTGCTGGCCTTTTGCATTCAGCACTGCCCGGCCATGGAGCAGTTCAAACTCTTGAATTGCAACCTCACTGGAGAAATGCTTTGTGTCCTCGCCGAACAGCTGGCAAAGTGCAAGAAACTTGGGTGAGTGTGGTGCCAACATCAGTATTTAGGAAATAGGGCAATATCATACATGCAGTATGTTCATATGTATGACAAAATTAAATTAGATCAACTTACAAAAAGAAGAAACTAAGTACAAAATTCAGGTTAACGCTGGAGTGTAAATAAATACCATGTTGTTATATCCCATTTGAATGTTGAAATCACGAGAGCCTGCCTGGCTTCCAATTCTACAATTGTTGTTCCTTTTTCATATAGTGTATGTCGTTTTGCTTAGGGATTTCATGTATAAAAATATGAATATTGTAAAGTTTAAATATTGTATGTGACAAGTCTAACAAAAACAGCTTTGTGTGTGTCTTGTTTTGATTAAAGGTTGGTGGTGGAAGAGCTGAGAGATAGCCAAGTGGATCATCTAATCAAGGCTCTCGGAAAGGACACGTGTACAGGACGCATTGTGACAGATTTACAGTAAGACCTTTCTTATCACTACTTACATTAACAGTAGAATGACATTTCTTTAGTAGTTTATGTCCAGAAATTACGCTGCCCATTCACAAATGTCATCTTTTTTTATAAATATTAACCTCCACCATTTCTAAGTATTCATTAGAACTAGGGAAATGACACTTCATACATGAAAATGTCTATCTTCTCCATGTCCATCATTATACATTTCTAGTAATCTTTGGCGGCAAAGCTTAATGTACTTTTGTCAGACCAGTAAATATATGAATAACATACTCTTCTTTAAACTTATAATTGGATTTTTCTTCATATTATTCCTTGCTTGCAGAGTCAAAAACAGCAAAAGCCAGCACCTCAGTTTTTCTCTGGAGAATGTGTTGCAGGTGTTAGACACACTTGCCATGCAGAAGCAGGTGGAAAAACTTGATCTGAAACTGACCATCGCTACCCCCATGAAGGATGTATGGTAGGAATCAACCACACATACTTAACATGTCACCAGAAGTTTACACACTGCAACAGTATGTGACCCAAGGACAGGCAGTTTAATTATGTACTGTGTGTGTGTGCGCGCGTGTGTGCGTGTGTTCGTGCGTGCGTGCGTGTGTGTCCTTGTGCAGTGTACACTCGAGTGAACAACCACAGAAGATTGCCGGACTGCTGGACATCAGTGTGGAGCGACAGATTACAGAGTACAAAAAAAAGCTAAGATGCGAAAACATCTTCAAACTGTAAGATACTGGCTTGTTTGTATGTAACTTTGTTTGTGTTTACAAATATTATTAAAAGAAAATAAGGGCATGTTTCTTGCCCCGCAGCTCTAGAGAGGGAGGGGAAGGGGTGTTGTCTTTGGGTTGCTTGTTTCTCTGTTTTGTTGTTTGTTTCTCTTGATGTTTGTTTCTCTGTCTAAGGGTGCTGGCCCCAATCGTAGACTCAACTATCAAGAAAAGGGGCACACCTTGCAAAGACTGTTTTTTTGTCTCCCCGAAGAAGCTACACACCGAAACGTGGCTGTGCAGTAAGAAATAGAAACACAGTTGATACAATGTGTGCTCAACACACTGTTGTTGTCCCCGGCAACACATTTTTTTAATATTTCAGAGGGCTCCATAATCCAGCGCTATGCTTATCAAGGATTTCTGTCCGTCAGTCAGTTGACTCCCCCCCTGAGAGTCAGCTGAACCCCCTGCTCTTCAGAAATGACTGGACAGGCCTACTGAAGAGCGTACACACTTTGGCAGACAAGTAAGGAGCTCTCTCTCTCTCTCTCTCTCTCTCTCTCTCTCTCTCTCTCTCTCTCTCTCTCTCTCTCTCTCTCTCTCTCTCTCTCACTCTCACACACACAAGTAAAATGCTACTTCAATGCAAATTTTCAAGCCAACCTTCTGCACAGCAATTTCGAGTGCTAATGTAACCCCGGTTGCTGCTGCTTCATGCCTGTCACTTGAATGACTGTAATGGAAAACTAGCTACCAACTAGTTGTAAATATTGCACATTACAATTGCTTACTTTATATTTATTATTATTTCACAATGCTACTATCACCATGTCAGAATCGTCACAATAGGACATAACTGAAAATGCACAACAATACCTCTGTTCTATGTATGTCTGCTGTTGCCCAGTCTGCACTTTATATGTCTGTAAGGGTATTGTATAGGTACTCTAGGTGTAATGTATGTGTACTGTCTATGTCTAATTGTCTATGTCCACACCTAAAGTCTATGTCTATGTATGCATGGGAAAGTAAGAAACGTAATTTCAATTCTTTGTTTGACCAGTGCATGTAAAGAAATTGACATTAAAACCGACTTGACTTGACTACAAGTGGAGGTCAAGAAATCAGACTATGTCACTTAAGGTCCCGCCCCTTAAAGCATAAAGTGTTTCCAAGGGAAAACTCTGACACAGATACGTTGTGTACAACAAGAATGGACAGAGACAGGTATTCCAGTGACCGGGCAATGTTTATTTAAAGGGACACTGTGCAGGAAATGGTCAAAAAACTGTAACTATGCTGCTCATTGAAAATGGGCTGCCTATTGCCAAATTTGATCTTTACATGAAAGTTTACAAGTTAACTTTCTACTATGGTTCAAGTAAAGTATTTTTTTCAGTCATAATGAATAGCCTACTTACAATTGGATGGTGGTGTTAAGTATTCTTGAAAAAGGTAACATTAGTGAATGGGCAGCATGAATTCTGGAAATAAACAACTAAAAATCTCACACAGTGTCCCTTTAAGACACAGTACAAAAGCTCCTTGACGAAATATCAACATTCATATTCAGTTTATTACAATCTTAACATCAAGTATGAAAAAGTATCAAAAGGGTTAAAAAGCCCCAGCCCCTCTCTCAACCATGTCAAGGAGGCATGGGAAAAGGAATTACAAGTACATCACAGACTCTGTGTGGCAGGCAGCTGTAGAAAGAGTACATATGTCATCACTCTGTATAACACACAGGCTACTCCAGTTTAAAGTCCTCCATCGTCTGCATTTCTGTAAAAGCAAACTTGCCAAAATATTTCCAGAGACAGACTCCACCTGTCAATGCTGTTTCAGTGCTCCTGCTACTCTGAGCCACATGTTTTTCACATGCCAGTCAATTGTCCCCTTTTGGTCATCAATATTTAATTCCATTTCCCGTATGTGTGGTCAAAAATCATACCTAACCTACTGACTGCCATATTTGGTGTGTTGCCAGAGGAATTTCCTTCAAAATCCTTCAAAATTTCCTTTTTCAAAATCCTTCTTTGTGTCCCTTTGAAACAGAATTAAATGAATCAACAGCCAAACAGTTACTGTCCTGACCGCTTACGTAGTCTGCTGTCATAAATTGCTACTTGCAAAATTTTCTAGGACATTGTTTTTTAAAAATATTTGTAGGGGCTTTTATGCCTTTATTTGATGGGACAGTCTGAGATGGTGACAGGAAGCGAGTGGGACAGAGAGACGGGGTGGGATCGGGAAATGACCCCGGCCGGACTCGAACCGGGGTCCCCGTGGGCATGCAAGCCCAAATGTGGGGGGCTTTGCTCGCTGTGCAACAGCGCCCCCTCTAGGACATTGTGTAACATAGCTAAGTAACATTGCACATGTTACTGCTCAGTGCACCACATTCACCTTATAGTGAGCTATTCTATGGAGTCATCACCAGTTCTGCAAACCCAGTAGATTTGACAGTTTCACACTGACTGATCTTGTTCCCTGTCTGTTTCAGGTTAACTGTGGAACCACATGTCACCACAGGATCACTCTCAGAAGTGGAGTTGGATATGGCAACCTTCTCCAAGGAAACAGACTGGGCCAGAGTGTTCCAGGGCATTGCTGGATTATCAGGAAGGTAGTAGGCAGACGCTTTGGCCAACACATCACATGTGCTTTAGTTCAAAAAACTGTTCACGCGTCTACTGACAAGCATGAGGTTATTACCGGTTACTTTACATTGCATTACATCTAGCTGACGCATTATTTCAAAACTGACTTACAGACAAGGGCGTAATAAATAGCATGGAATACAGGTGCAGGCCAAGCAGAGTTAGTGCATTAATATATATTTCTTGGTTAGCCCCACAAGAGCTGGTTTAGTGCAAGAGATGAAATTTATACACATATTTAATACACATGTTGGCCCGTTTGTTTTGCCATGTGTGTTTGCAGAGAGGATCTGTCCTTCATGCGTGATGTGAGTGGGCTTCAGAGGTTGTTTGTGACTGTGACCTGCCTGACGGAGTCCTGGGCTGCTGCCCTCCTTCAGCTCCAGACTCCCGCCACGCCCCCTGCTGCACCGCTGCAGTACTGCAGGTCAGCTTGGCCCGACCCAACACACACATGCATGTGCACACACTACATGCACAGGATCACACCCACACATACATACACATATACACGCATGTACACACATACAAACCACATGCAATCGTGATCAAGAGGGGAGCCTTTGGTGTGGTTTAGCTGTTAAATACACACACACACACACACACACACACACACACACACACACACACACACACACATTTTTCAAATCTTAATAACATATTGCCTTAAAAGTGCACCATGTAATATTTTTTTGTAGTTTATTTGCAGAATTCATGCTAACCACAAATGTTACCTTTCATGAATACTTACCATCACCACAAGCTGGTGGTCTTACTATTATACAGTAGGTGTATAAAATTCTTTGTGTTTTGTCTCCTTAAAAGATAAATAAATGAAATTCTGTGTGTGTGTGTATGTGTGTGTGCGTGCGTGAGTGCGTGCGTGCGTGCTTTGACAACTTCCTCTGATTTGCAGTTCTTCTGTCTCTCTCTCTCTCTCACCCTTAACACATCTCTGTTTTCTTTGCCATTTTTCTTCTCTGCCAATCCTGTCTGCAGGTTTCCCTGAGAGACCTGCTCTCAGAAATGTGAGGCTTCTTGCTTGCCAAACTGAGGCATCTGCCAGTGGCCTTGTCTGCTTTCAGGGCTTTCCATCTGTCTTGCTTTACTTGGCTCTGGGCTGAAGTATATCCCTAGATCATCATGTCTTTATATTGTGTTTCTTAGTCTGCCCATGAAAGTTCTGTATGACTTAGTAGAATTTAAAATTTACAAAATAACCAATTGGAGCTAATCCATCCATTTTGAAGCTAATCCATCCAATATCATCGTTATTACATGTAGTGATTAATCAATCATATTTCTGATTATTATATAATATACATTCTATATACCGTATTTGTATCAATCCTCTTTTGTGGGCATTTGTAGGCCATTCAGGGCATTAGATATTTAAAATAATCCAAAGAATATCTAGAAATCTATATTAAGTCTAGAGATAATCCAGTGCTTCCATGCATAGGCCATTCTGTGGTTCAGCACCATATAATGATCAACAGCCACACATACATATCAGTGGGGTATATAATATACGTGTTCACATAACACTGATAGCGACCCATCTCACTGACCCAGCTTTTTTGTACCACACAATGCTACTCGGTCTGTGGTAAACATTGTGATATAAGGTAATTCTGTAAAGCCGAGCTTACACAGTGTGACTTTTGCCCCGATTTGTTACTCACACGATTTTTAAAGAATTGGACCGATTTCTTGCTCAGTCATAGGTCAATCGGGAGTCTCACATTGTGTAGTGTACATGGGGTAACGACAAGCAATTTCACCTTACGGTTGTGCAATCGTAGGGTTGCAAGAATATCAAAACTGTTTGAAATCCTGGTCGTCCTCATGAGTAAACCGCCCAGTTAAAGCAGTGCTACGACCCGACTTGCCTGGTTAACACCAGACCTAATCACAAGTGAGAAACGATTGTGTAGAACTAAAGGCAGTATGGGAGTTCCCAGGCTACGATTTGACACTAGACATGCACAAATTGACAGGGCATTGCGATTCGCTCTTGAGCGCCTCCTCATCTCTATCTCAAGTGATGTCAAGTCATTTATGCCGTGCTCCTCTCTTTACTTTGTAGTCTGAGGCCTGCTACTGACTCCCAAGACAACATCTGTTCTTTCCTGAGTGTGGAACCAGACGGTGACAACATCATGTGAGTGTCTGGCACATGATGCCGTAATGGTAGAATACGTAATACTGTAGAGTGGAGGCATTTTTTAACATTACTGTCATTTCTGGACTATAAGCCACACCTGAATATAAGCTGCACAACTCCAGTCAATTTCAACTGCAGTTGTAATGCTCACACTACCCTGGACTTGTCAGTACCTGATATTTTTTTGTTTTCTTCAGCCTTTTCCAAGATCCTGGTCATTGTAATGGGGGCAGGTGTTTGTGTTTACATTTCAAAAAAACATCTCGATTTATTCCCAAAAACATCCAAAAAGGTTATGCAACATCAGCAGACAACTAGCAAACAACGATAGCTTTTGGGAAAATATTTGGAGTAGGCCCATGTTAAGAATTTTTAAAATGTAAACAAAATCTGCCCCCCATTAGAATAGCTCGGATCTCGGAAAGGGCTGAGCCGAAAAATGCAGCGTCAACAGGTACTGACAAGTCAAGGGTAGTGTGAGCATTACAACTGCATGTTGAAATTGGCTGGAGTTATCCTTTAAGTAAGAAGATATAATACAGTATATGGACCGCACCGCTGTAGCCCTATAAGCCACAGTTGTCCACATTGTAACGTGATATTTACGAAACATTATCTCTGGAGCTACATAACTCCCTCCATTCTGCTTGTCACGCGTAAGTGTTGGGTAAGTTACTTTTTAAAAGTAGTTAGTTACTTTACTTTAGTTACTGCTTTCAATTGTAACTGAATTACTTTACTTATTACTAAATTTAAAAAGTAACTTGTTACTTATTACTTTACTTTTTCGCGGGAAAAGGGATTTTAACCAGCACACCTCATAATACACCTGCTTCCCAAGGTTGTAGGCCGGCTGTGTAAATGGCCTAATATTTTAATCTGTGCAAACTGTAGGCCTACCTCTATGGAATCCCTCATATAGGCCTATTGTCATTCTCACATCTAAAATGCATTTCATGATTGCCCTGTAGGCCTGTTTACAACAGTGTCAATACATTTTAATCTAGTCTAACATTACACCATAGAATAGAATATTGTCTTTTATTGTCATGTCAGCATTAAAATTACTTTTGGTCTCACAGAATACAAACAGAATGAGTAAGGTGAGGTGGCCATTCCAAACAGAAATGTTGTAGGTAGGACACTCTGCTTACATCCTCTCCTAGATGTTGCATGCGTAATTATCAATACATGCATCAGATCATGGTATAAAGCCACAGGGTTCACACCATGAGAAAAAGGTAGCGACTCATAGGCTGGAAATTATGGGTACATTGCTGTACACTACACGCATCAGACATACTCTACATGCGTATCTATCCAAAGTTAGCAGTTATTTAGGTACAGAGGGTAATTGTTGAAACTGGACCCTGTGGGTGGGGGGGTTGGGACCGAAATAGAGCCTCATGGAAGGTCTAATGTAGTGGTGCAGCTAGAGTAGTTTCAGGAAGACAAAAGATCAGTGTACAGTATACAGTATGTGTTGCAGATAGATTAGATGGATGAATGGATGGAAGGATGGGTGTTTGTAACAGTGTTTGTTGTTTCTCAGGCTGTTGGTGGAGTACAACAAGGAGACAACTCCACTTACAGAAATGCAGATCACTGACATATCCCTCAGCATGTCCCAGGAGCAACTGGCATGTCTGGACCTAAACACCATACGCACACTCAGAGACCTGGACCAGAGGTAATGCACACACACACGCAAGCACACAAAAATTGTATATACACACGCATGTACTGATATATTGCATTGAAGTTCTGTCTGGTTTCCCTTCGTGGCCTGAACAGGGATTTTGTGAAGCAAGTGAAGTGTGTTCCGGGCATCAGGAAGATCAAGGTCCTGCTCGGCAACCTGACAGAGGACTGGGCTGACCCCCTCGCCGAACTCATAGAAGGCTGCCCCTCCCTCTGCAGCATCACGTAAGCACTGCAAAACATAGCAAAACAGTTCAAAAAATGTCTAAAATGTCTTAAGTTTGTAACTGGAGGCTTATATTTGTACCTAGAAATCAAAGTCTCAAGATGAGTTACCTTACAAACTCAAGTCAGGAGGGCAACTTACTTTTGTACATTTAACTAGCTTGCGATAATAAACAGTGAGGACGGAGAGTCTTTACACACTCTGTACATTTTGTAGTGTTAATTCAACACTTGAGCTGTTTTTGGGCTGGCCAGAACAGTGCCAGTGTGCCGGTTTTCGCAACAGTTACACTGGGAACATGGCTACCACTGAGCGACCCATGATCAGACCACATGGATGATTTAACCATGTATTACTTGGTTCGTGTACCAGCCAGGTGTTAAATGCATAAACACTTGATATTCATTTCTGATTTCTGTGTTCAATAGCACTAAATACTTGTTCTACTATACAACAACATTATGGCCACTTGACAGGCTGAATGGCTGGTGACTCTGGAAAACTACTTGTCACTGTGGCGGGTAAGCAAAAAAAGAGCCAAGTCAAGCCCTGCATGTTGGTCTGTCCTGCAGGCTGGACGCTGAACAGTTCCTGCTGGAAGAGGGAGTCCAGGCTCTACAGGATCGTCTTCAGTCGTTCAGGGAAAGCCAGATCAGCCGCCCTCAACTCACCATCACACTCACAGGGTGAGTAATGAATAACAAACACAGAGGACAAAAATTAAGTCTGTGACACCAGGCTCCTCTCACAGCTTTTGTGTTTATTTAGAAGGTCGAAGGGAATGTGCCATTTATATTTTAGTTTTCTTCTACCTAGTCCAGCATGTTTGGAGGATGTGTGTGTTTTTTCTTTGTTCCCGAGTACTGAACACAGCCAATCTCTCGGCATCCCACAGCTCATCCTGATCCCTTCTGTGTTGCTCTGTCTGGGTATTGTATGAACTGTCCACTCAATCATACATGGCTAGTGATTGTGTGTGTGTGTGTGTGTGTGTGTGTGTGTGTGTGTGTGTGTGTGTGCGTGCGTGCGTGTGTGTGTGTGTGTGTGTGTGCAGGCAAAGGTGCAGTAAAACAACAGATCCATGCACCGCTTTTGATGGCAGTGAGCGAGACTGTAACCACTGGGTCCAGCTGCAGAGTAGTCAGCTTGAGGCCTTCACAAACGCACACACTCTGCTGGAGCAAGAACAGGAGCAGGAAGAGGAGGCGCCCAATGAGGAGGCTCCCCATGAGGAGGAGGAGGCGGAGGCGGCTCCCAATGAGGAGGAGGAGGAGGAGGAGGAGGAGGCGCCCAATGAGGAGGAGGAGGAGGAGGCTCCCAATGAGGAGGAGGAGGAGGAGGAGGCTCCCCATGAGGAGGAGGAGGAGGCTCCCCATGAGGAGGAGGAGGAGGCTCCCCATGAGGAGGAGGAGGCGGAGGCGGCTCCCAATGAGGAGGAGGAGGAGAATGGGGAGGCCAGAGGCCTGATGGATGATCCCAAACAAGCAAAAACACTGATGCAGCAAGAACGGGCTCAGGCGCAGGAGCAGGGGGATGAGGCTCCCAATGAGGAGAATGAGGAGGACACAAGCCTGATAGATGAGGAGACCAGATGCCTGATGGATGACCCCGAACAAGCAAGAACCCTGCTGCAGCAAGAACGGGTGCAGGAGCAGGGGAATGAGGCTCCCCATGAGGAGGAGGAGGAGGAGAACAAACAAGCAAAAACATGCTGTTGTTGCTCTTGTAAACTCCAGTGAGTGCCAAGCCAACCAACGATTGTAGAGTGCAGTGGTGGAGAGTTAACTTCTGCACTAAGAGCTTATGACCGTGAAGTGCCAACATGATCTCGAACGAATTGCGTCTCATTTCTCACGCAAACCAAAAACTGAAATTGCGTCGCATTTACAACGCATTCTCCTTCACACACATGTGCAGTGGTCATGCAGCTGTCCGTGACCGGTTAGGTTTAGGGAAAGTTTTGGTCAGGGCACAAATTTAAAACTCAGAAAAGTGACATTACTGACAGGTTAGGTTTAGGGATGGTTTTGGGAAGGGCACAGTTGTAAAACTATGCAACATTGCATTACTGACAGGTTAGGTTTAGGGATGGATTTGGAAATGGCACAGCCAGACCAATCAGAAGTTACCTGTGCTCTAGACAGCAGGGAATGCGTCGGAATATGTTGGTTTGCGTGAGAAATGAGACGCAATTTATCGAGATCAGGCACGAAGTGCAGTATGTCCCTTACCCACCATGGGCGCCATTTTGATGAGCACCATCAGCGAAAAATTCAATCAGCCGCCATGTTACTTTGCGCCAGCTTTCTGTAGAGATGACATCCTTTCACAACAGGTTGTTTGTCACAGTAGCCATCGCTGCTGTTCTGACAGCCACAATTTACTACCGGGCAAAAATAACAAAGGGAAGAAAGCGTGAAATACATGGATGTCCAAGACGGCAGGTTTTTTTAACACATGATTTTCATTAACCATACTTTTGAATGTTTTTCAACTCAATTTAACTTTTATATATATATACATTATATGCTGGAATCGTTAGCCATTACTTTGTATTTAAATCAGGGACATAATACAACCTACAAGGGACATAGCGTGCATGCACAGATCACCACTATTCTTAAGGTGGGTTCTCACTAATATTCGCCTGAGTTTGGGAACCCAAACACAGAACAGGGAGGGAGGGCAATATTTAATATTAGACAAATGGAAGCTTGTGGTTTGTTTACAGATCCACCATGTTGACGCCAGAGGCAAAACTAGCCCTCCATCAAGCTTCAGATGGTATTTTAAGTAGTTAAGTAGGCTGACCTCCCCCACGAGAAATTGAATTTATGGTTCCCAGACTACATCTCACTTGTGATAAAGTCTGGCGATAACCAGGCTATAACACACACAGAGTGGAACCGAGATGTACTTGGATATTGTCTGATTTATTGTTAAAGGCCTAAAGGCCTAAAATGGATTGAGATGACTGAGTACCTTTGACTTATTTCAGAGATAGCATTGCAACCTAGTTAAGAAGTTGACCATAATTTGTCTTTGATCATTTACACATAATTACAATAGAACTTGTAATTATACTGTAACCATAAAATCACATTCCATCTTTATAAAGGAGCAATATTAAGACTCACTTCCAGTTGCCAAGTCCTGTTTCCCTGACCGAAACAATTGTAATGTTTACCTTTTTGTCTAATCAAATAGCTTGTAATGGATGAGCATTATTGTTGTAAGCACAGGAAGGCAGTATTTCATGACATTGAAAAGCTCTTCCTCGTCTTTTATGTGATGTTCTTGTATCTGTGGAGTTGGGGTTAAATGTTATTTTATTGCTATAGATATTTTATCTTCATTTATTTCATAATGTCATCATGTCAATGCAGGGTGGTTTGTGTATCATGTGAAGGATTTGTTGTTAATCTTTTATGTGTTATGTTGTAAACCTGAGGGAGTTATGTTTGATTTGTATGGTGTCATAAAGGGACGTTCATGAAATTGTTTACAACCAAAGACCAAAAATGGCTTTTGCCTGTTGTAATTGACACATTATCTGAAAGAAATTGTACAAGCACATCTGTTTTACAACAACATTTATTGTCAAGTGCCTTTTCATTAAATATTTTTCATAAACAGATACCTCGAAAAGTGTATTTATTACTAAAAAATCATGTCAGTTCATCGATTATTTACAGGTATGTGCAAATAACCAAACCAACGACTGTTGCTGATTTTAGTTTTATCACACTATCCACTTCTCAGGAAAACATAACAAGAAATGCATACCACTGGTCTTTAGTTACACTAAAGATGGGGGCCTAGTACTGTGTGACCGTCCGGAGCAAATACCGGTATTTCTATTCTGAAACTGAAAAGAGTAATATGCTGGTTCTATGGGATGGCAGATGATGGTGCAAATCAAATTACTTGATTGCAAAGACGTCGTCCCATGTAGCCTCTGTGCAACTGAGCCCGCCACCAGTCTCGCTCATTCTTTCCTAAAACAACTCAACTACATCATAACAACATTGCTACGGCATTACAGAGAGGCCTACGTAAGTAACAGCGTATCGCTCAAAGGGTTTAAGCAGATATTGGTTCTCCTTACTACAAGAGTAGGTCTAATGAAATTGAAAGAAAGGCCACCTGGGAAAATCCCATTGTCATTGTCACTCCACAGCACACAATGAGATTGCATTTTTACCTCACGCCTGCAAGGGCACAGCCCCAAACAGCACCCCAAGGAAGCAGTGTGTCGACGGGTTGATGCCATGCTCAGAGTATCTCAGCCACGGAGGAGGATGTGGGAGAGCCCGGGTTAATTACTTCCCCACCGACCTGGTGGGTCGGAAATCAAACTGGAAACCTGTAGGCTACAAGTCTGATGCCCTAACCGCTTACCCACTACCCAAATGACTGAGGCAATGGTATCTAGTGTGTCTGCCTGCAATCACACATCGGTACTGCAGTACACACAGACACTCTCACAACAGTACAGTAAAAAAACAATCTTTTATTCAGTATATACTATAAAAAGAAACACTTAAGTAAATAACAAATGGTTTTACACAGAGCATAAAGAAAGATTAAGTGGGAGCCATCCTGCAATGACAGCCATGGTCATCCCTCCTCCCAAAAAGGAAATGATTGCTGAACTACATTATAATTTCAAGATACAATGACAGAGAAGAAGAGGAGGAAGGGGAGGAGAGAAAAGGGAGGGAGGACAGTAAGAGTGCAACGGTACACTATGCCCGCATTTCAGTATGCTTCACAATTTTTAGACCTCAGTTCAAGTTATGGTTTGGTTTCAAGTTTATGCTTTTTTGTTTTTGAAAGTATGATAACAAAATGTTAAATAAACATTTGGACAGACAATTACAATAGCACACAAAGACAAGATTAGACTAAAATAGACAAACAAAAGATACACAGTAGATTAAAATAAAAATAAAACTTTAAGTCCTATATACAATTAGTGTAGTACAGGTACAGTAATTCTGTCTGAACTTCAACGAGCTGATAGGCTTGTTAGGGAAAGTATGACTGGTTGCAGGCCAAGGGAAAGACTTCCCCTGTCAATCATGTTTTTATATATCTGTACATATCTGTATCCGTTCGGTTCACCCAACACTGATTTTTCACTTATACTTAATACAAATCACCCGCAGGCAGCTACAGTGAGGGTGAACTGAATTCAGAGTCATAACAATGACCTTGAATCAGGTTCATGTTCAGACTGTTTACATATTGCACTGAGGAGGTGTGAGATGTTCTTACTGTACAGGTATTTACAATTTACATGGGGTAAGTGTACAGTAGTGACAATGCAAACTGCACTAGCATTCTGTTCTGTATTCTATCGTAATCTCCCTCCAGTCAAGGCATCAATTGACATGACAGCTGTCTATCTCAGTCTGTAGGCAACATAAATAAAGACAAAGAAAAAATCCCAGGAAGTAAAAATTTTAAAACAATTAACTCAGGCAAACAAAACTAGGATATTCTGTTTACCAACTAAGTCTGAGGGGGTCATCAAAATCCAACATTTCTGACATCATACAAAGATCTTTCTGTTGGACAGAGCCCTTTGAGAGTGTGATCTCCACTCTCTCCTCGTGGTGCTTTTCTTGAGTGTGGGTCAGACACTGCTCGGGGGGCACTCTGCACTTTAGTCTTCACACACAGACACACAGGTTGAGGGAAAAGAACAGAACAGCCCAATCAAAAACAGATCACAGCTGCAGTTAACAGGTGCAATGAGATGAGTCCTGTATTCAGAGAAAAATGTAATGATCAGATATGAATATCCAACGGCACTTACACTTTTAGGGTACTGATTACATTCCCTGGAGCAATGTGAAGGAGGCAGGGTTTTTCTTTACAATTTATTTTGGGCTTTGATGCCCTTAGTATTTGGATAGGTGACAATGAAGAGTGTGACAGGAAACGACTGGGAAAGAGAGGGTGTAGGATCACAAGGTGTAGGACCCCCCCCCACACATACACACATACATACCCTGTGACTGTGACAGTGAGTCCATGCTGATGAACAGATTGCTGTAGTGTGCGGAGTCCTTCCTCAGAAATAAGGCCGTAACCCTGCTCCCCACAGTACAGCCTGACAAAACAATACTGATATTGTTACACATACTGCATTAATGGTGTGGAATTCCCCAAGTCCCACTGCTGACCTAACTTGCGTTGAGGTAAATACCTGATACCTCATAGTCAGCCTGATCTCCAAAAATTCCGTGGTCCTGAACACGGATGTTAAGGACACGAAATCCGTGTCCAGGAGCACGGATTTTGCCAAAATTCCATGCTCCTGGACACGGAATTGTTTTCTGTGCTCCTGGACACGGAATTGTTTTCCGTAATGGGTACACAGAAGTGTTTTCTAAAGGCTATTACCACAGCAATGTGTTAACTCTATCATTAGAAAATACATACCAAATGCTAATCCTAAACAAAACAATGCTATAGTTGTTTAAGTTGTGCCCTGACCAAAACATTCCCTAACCTTAACCTGTCATTAAAGACATATTTTTGAGAAATACCTTTTCCAGTTGGTTGATAGGCTATCAAATTCATATAATGATTGAAAGAAAACTAGCTGTGCCCAGACCAAAACAATCCATAATACTAACCTGTCAGTAAGAAATGGGTTTTTTTGAGAAAAAATATTTGAAATGAGAAAAATCCTGAGAAAACACAAGACTGTGGAAACATAGAGCTGTGGGAGTATAGAGAGAGCACTTCCGTGTGTCCATCATGGAAAATAATTCTGTGTCCAAGAGCACAGATTTTTGGCAAAATCCATGCTCATGGACACAGATTTTGTGTCCTTAACATCCGTGTTCAGGAGCACGGAAATTTTGGAGATCATGTTGTCATAGTTGTACGAGTGGTAGAGGTCAAGTGAATGAATGAATGTTATTGTGCTTGTTCTGTATTGAGTGTATTGAGACTTGTTCTGTTCTGTCCCTGCTAACTGAACTGGGTGTGTCATTGTTGCCTTAAACATGCCCCAAAGAGACATTGGAAATGCTAAAAAATGCTTTTAAGGGCCTTTATGACTTTATTTGATAGGACAATGTGAGATGGTGACAGGACGCGAGTGGGAGAGAGAGAGACAGGGTAGGATTGGGAAATGACCGGTCCAGAACCAAACCCGGGTTCCCGATTTAACAGGCAATGCCCTAACCATTTGAGCCAAGAAGGGGACCACCTGATAGTTGTTAGAGTGGGTGAGGTGTGCTGAGCTGATAAGTTGAGGTGTCTGGTAGTTTTGTGTGAGGTATGGTGACTAATTGTTGTGAGAGTGTCTTGTGATGTTTAATTGAGTATGGTAGTGTATAATTGACTGTGGTACTGTGATCGTGACATTTTTGTATTGACCAGTGCTGGTACCTGACAGTGTTGAGAGTGGGGCTGGTGTGGATGAGAGAGCCTACTCCAGAGGCCCAGCCTTCATTCAGTGACCCTATGTCCAGCCGCAACCCACTCAGCTCTGGGAGAGCACGCAGGAAATCCAGTACAGCCTCAACCTGCTCAACACTGCATGGACTGAGAGAGAAAAGAATGTACACACACACACACACACACACACACACACACACACATTCTAGGTTGTTTGAAGACAGCACAACCAGACAATGCGCACATACACACACACGCATACATACACACACCTTATAGGCTGTTTGAAGACACACAACCAGACAATGTGCGCGCACACACACGCACACACACACACCGATCCGTGACTCCCTGCAGTGCCAGGCAGTTGCTGAAGAAGCCTCTCCAATTAAGATGTTGCAGCTCAGGTGAGAAAGGTAGTATGAGGATAACACAGGTAAGCCAGAGGTGATTCCGAAGGCTTACATGATCCATCAACCAGTGGTCAAGGGAAGGACTGTGATTTTTCACACACATCCTGGAACACAGTAGGAGGAAGGATTAGGTTTTACAGTTATACATTATCGAAACTTTTTTTTAGTGTAAGGCCTATAACGTAATAACTTGCCCATAACGTAATGACTTATTACGTTATGGGCAGAACGTTATTACGTTATGGGTAGGGAAGTGTTATTACATTATGGGCAAGTTATCACGTTATGGACTGTATTACGTTTCAAATAGACCCAGATTATTACGTTATGGGCAGTTATTACATTATGGGCAGTTATTACGTTTTGGGTTCTTACAGGTCTCATTTGACTGTAGGATGGCCTCTTTCTCTCACCTTAATGCCCCTTCATGGTTGTACATATGCACCTCTGCAGAACACCCTTCATTTGTTATGTTCATGGTGCACCTACAATAAGCATTTCAATCAAAGCAAAGCAAAACATTATGTAAACATGGTTTCAATGATACTGCAAGTCTTTATATGAGTTGGATTGGTTACGAAATGTAGAATTAGGTTATTTGTAGACATTAGTTTACATTAATGCTTTTATGTACACTTTTATTAATGATAATTACCTAATGCTCTGGAGGCAGGGGCCGGCCAGGTAGAGCTGAAGAAAGCCAGTGGCCCAGGACTCATTTAGGCAGCTGACAGTCATTGTGACGATCTCCAGACCAGACATTCTGCTCAGGCAGACAATCAGAGCATCCACATGCTCATCAACCCCCTGGCTACAGTACAATGCAGACAAAACAGACAGTCAGTATGACAGAATAAGATTCCTGAGAAAAATAATAACCAGTAAAACAGTCAAACGTCACATACCTGTCTGCTACACACGTGTGGAAAAACTCTCTCCAGTTGATGGTGGCTATCTGCGATTCAAGAGACAGCCTGAGGGAAAAGCCTTTCAGCCTCCTCTGTGCCTGCTTTAGCTCACACTCAGCAGAGACCTTGATACAGCGTCTTTTTAAAAAATAGCACCAAACACCATCACAAAAATGCATCACCACCAAAATCTACCACCACACTATATAATACAGTACATAACACAACACCCCACTATCAAAACCTAGAACTTGGTCACTCTGTGTAACCAGAAAAGTGACCAATTTAGTATTTAACCCCAAAAGGATTTGCGGCATTGCTCAAACTATTATTGCCCCTCTCTTGTCAGAAGCCCCAATGCAAAATACACACACACAAATGACTACCAAATTCAGATGTTGCTTCTCTCTGAATTTTCCAAAATAGCAGTATACTGAATAATTTGCCTTTACACATAGATACAAAGTGATTGGAAGTTCCATCTCGGTTGTGTGAGTTGGATCTACTTTGCTTGGAAATAGGGAACATCCAACCATGAAAGAGTTCAATGGAGAGAGAGTCATGACAATGTTAATATTCACAGCCTGACTAACCATAAGGGTACAATCATATAGTGCTGAAGTACACTGGTGTCGTAATCATTAATGTGCACTGTGTGTATTTTTTAGTAGTTTATGTCCATGTAGTTCTGTGGTTATCAACCTTTTTTGAAGAAACGTCCCCTTGGCCTCATCACAAGCCTCCCAGTGCCCCATTGACATCATCATAAGACTGACAACGCCTCCCTTAGTATAAAAAAATTAAATGGACTAATGCCCCATTCTCCAATGCCCCCCAATGGCAAGTAAGCACCGCCCCCTCTCAGCTGTATCCTTCGTAACGCCCCCTAGAGCTCTCCGACACCCCTGGGGGGCTGTACCGCCCCCGTTGAGAAACACTGATGTAGTTTATGTTTTGCTGCCCATTTATATGTACTACCACCACCAATTACCAAGTATTCCATATGGAATTGGCTTTACACTTTGTGTAAGTATGTAAATCCGCCTACCAGTCATACTGTAGATATAATTTCCTGCAACCTACTCTGGTCAGACCACTGGGCCTAAATAATAATTTATGTAGGCATACTTATAGTAAATATTCATGATAAAGAACAAACTATGAAAGGTGGAAATTAACTATTAAGTTAATCAATGGACATCTCATAATTTAAACAAAGTGACCCATTCATGATGTATCGTACTTTGTTATCTAACATATTGTTAAATGGACAAGAGCGGGAGTAGCGGGAGTCCTGAGGATTTAAAGAGCTTGAGTGTAGAGTGTATAGTCTTACATGATTTCATCACGATCACCATAAGGATCTTCTATGTAGATATTTTTCACTATACTGAGCAGAAACAGCCTTACACCACTTTGTTCAGAATCGGTCAACAGTCCTGCCTCAAAACTGCAAAAAAGAGCACAGAGTGTTATAGAAAATAACACCACACGTCTACTATACAGTATACTTTACCTCAAATTTGAAGAAAACAAATACATAATAAATAACTGTCATACACCTGACAATTACGGAAAGCTGTTTAGAAATGTACCTCAGATGGTCTTCAAATGTTTTCTTCTGAAGAAGATCAAAGAGAACTTCCACAGTGGACACTCTGACAGCAAATGCTTCAAGCTCAAACCAATCCACAGATGTCTGCTTGTATAGATGGGTCAGAATCTTCTGGACACCTTGGTACTTAAGTTTACTTTCCCATAACCTGTAAGGACATTTTATTTACAGGTTAATGTTGAATGCATTGTACACAGCTGCCATTTCTACAGTATTGGTGTATCAAAGGTACACAGAGCATAGCCAAAAAAAAGTCCCCACCGAACAAGGTCACACACACTAATATGTTGTTGGACCACCTTAAGGTTTGATTACACCATACATTTGGTATTGTATTGTTTTAAGAAAGTTTTCCCCAAGATCTTGCATTCATGTTATAATCCAGATTAAAACATGAATATATTATAATAGTCAGTTACCAAACCTGCAAAATGGTGGAACCAACAGTTGGTGTACAGTTCAAACTGTTGAATTGCACGTGATGACAAAAGCAGACACTCAGATTTAAACAGGAAAACATCTTGTTACACATAGACAGATCATTGTTATGTGCTTTTGGATTATTACAGATGCTACTGTATAAAACTAACTTGCCAGGAAAAATATGTTTGGCGCTAGGTGAGTTTGTCTAGTTTACTAGGCTAGTTGTTTCCAGCATTACCTTTGATGCTTATAAAGGCATTTCAGGCAATTAAGAGACATTACGGAGCACAAAGTCTCAAGTTCAAGTTATTATATTTGTCACAAGTCTGACGTTATTTTTTTGTTTGTTACCTCCTTATTGCAGGGGGTGAGTCTTCGTAGTCCCAACCTCTACTCTTTGCTAATCTGCACAATTCATGAAAATAAACGCAAATACAAAACAAATTAAATAGACTAGCATTCAGAAAGCAAAGTAGCAAGGGGAGCCAACATAGGGAACCAAAAACACCCAAACAATCTCTCACTCTCTCACACATACACAAACCCGCACGTGCGCGCACACACACACACACACACACACACACACACACACACACACACACACACACACACACACACACGTCACTAGCCTTGGCGAGGGGGCTAGGTTACTATAAAAGACATTCACTAACCGCAGCTGCCTGAGGTACTTTTCCTCCCCTAGGCAAGTGATAAGATCGGCAACATCATTGTTGGAGAGGTCATCTACCTGTAATCTTCTCAAACAATTAAAAAAAATAGGTAAGCTTAGTTACAACACTTTATAACAATTGTATGATGATCCAATGTCAGTTGAGTGGAAATTGAAATTGACAGTTCTAATTTGCTGTACAAAGCTATCAGTAATTAATTGCATATATCTATTGTAATTGATTTCCCCTCACAATGTAGGCCTACACCTGAAAGTATTGAATAGACTCAACTGTGGGACATATATATAGGCATCCAATTATTTCAAGAGAAACATCTGAAATAACTGAATAGTGATACAACACGAGTGAAAACCAGCAAAACCGATAGCAGTGTTCCTACCTATTCAAAAAGTCCCATAGGTCAGAAATGTAGGCCTACTGTATGTTAAATGAGTGTGACAGTTTTCATACAAAGGACCAAACACTTACTCCAGCTTTTCACATCTGCATAAAACTGGTTTGAGAATTTTCATCTTCTCTGCTGTGAGGCAACAATTAATCAGGCGCATAGATCTGATGTTTTCACAATACTGGAAGCAGTACAGCACAACCAAACAATCTGTTTTACTGAGCGTAGCATAACAATCTGGTCGAAAATTTGACCATATCCCCATGGTTTTCCTTGTCAGTTGGTCCTCATGATGCTCAAACAGACAGGTAAAAATGTCTATACCTCGTTCTCCATTTCCACTCAAGTTAATACGAAATACATTATATTTATTATGATCTTCAAACGTTTTTCTGTTGAGTTGATCAATCCATTTTTCAAGCTGAGTTTGTAGGGTAGCAGAGATTGACAGATGTACGCTCTCTGTGAGTGTGCTTCCCAACTCTTTGTTCGACAGACCAAAGAGAAAATAAATGACAGGAAGGAGGTGGTGATCCCCTCTCGCTTCTCTCTGGAGAAGGTTCTCCACCTTACTCTGTCCCTCCTCTTCCTCTGCAGTGGCATAGAGCAGGGCTGTGAAAAACTCCTGAAAACTGAGATGCATGAAACTGAACATTGTTTTCTTTGCAACATTTTTCTTAACCAAAAATTTGCACAGGAAGGGAACACTGACTGGATCTGGAACCATGTCTATTACCTCTCTCTCTTCAAAGAGGACATTTTGTTCCAAGATTCCTTTCTCTGCTAGCTGACCTAGGCTCCTCAGCAGAGAGGGCACTGGCTGACTAAAACCATGACAGTGGTGCTCCAGCAGAATTGACACGAAGTGCACAAATACAGATGTGGTAGTGGTCAGTTCCATCTCATAGCCAAAACGCTCTCTAAAAACGGTGCAGACAATCCAAGAAATGATGGGGACGAAGCAAGCTGCAAAGAGGTGTTCGTTCGACCTTACGGTGTCAAATGCCTGTGAGGACAACTTCTGATCATTAAAGAACTTGTAAAAGTACTCCTCCACTCCCTCTTCAGAGAAACCCAGGATCTCTGTGAAGCGCTGGGGTCGTTTGAGGAGTTTGCTTAGCTTGTCTGAGACAGTGGACCTGCAGGTGACAAGGAGGGAAGATCTGGACAGGATCTTGCCTTGTAGCAGGGCACTCAGGACAGCAGCCACCGGAGCCTTGGTGAACGCATCAGTGGGTAAAGATGAGCTGATGTCCAAGGGTAACCTGAGTTCATCAAAGCCGTCAACCAGAAAAAGGACTTTCTGTGGGTACTTGTTGAGCACTTCATGCATAGCTGGTACAAAAACAGACTCCAACTGGAGCAGATCCATCAAGCTCTGCTCCCCCCTGGACAGGTTAAGCTCCTTGCACTTCAGGTGGAACACAACCTCGAAGGAGTTGGCATAGAGCCTTCCTGACGCCCAGTCTTGCATTATCTTCTGGGCTGTGAATGACTTGCCCATCCCCGAATGCCCCTGAAGGAGCACGGCCCTTGGGGCCTCCCCCTTGTCGGTGGGGCTGAAAAAATTCTCCATGCGAATGCTCTCATAATCTTTTGCATCTCTGGTGAGAAGGACCTGATGGAAGAAAAAAGGAGTAGGTTAAAGCCTGCACATCCAAATGTCTGACCTGGTAGCAGGACAACCAAATAACCAGATAAAAAAGAAAAAAAAAAAGGTCGGCTTCAACCAGGATTTTTCTTCTGCTTTTTAAAATTATTATTATTATTATTATTATTATTATTATTATTATTACTATTACTTGCTTTTCACCTGAAACGTCACTGAAATAATACATTTTTAAAATGTGGGTGCAGAGAAATCCTGATTGAAGAGGGCTTTTTTCTTTTTTACAAGGACCTGATGGAAGGCATCTCCTCTGGTGCAGATCTCCTCCACCCTCTTCTCCCGGGGCCGGTGCTTCTGCACCATCAGCAGTTGTGTGTAGCGATCGGCCAACCGTACGTCCTCGCATGGGAGGGAGTTGTACTCCTCCACAGTTTCATACCTGGAGAGGATGGACTCCTTGTAGTCCAACATAACAGATTTGACATCTTCACGGAAAAAAAGAAAACGATGGATAATGCATTACATTTTGAAGAGGAATTATGATGATAATTGCAACAATGTATGACCTTCGTGCATTGCTTGACTTTTCTTGGCATGACTTCTCCCACCACTCCATTTCAGCTGCTCTGTTTAACAAGAGGCACTGACAGTGCACGGGGACATCATGTTCTCCATATCATAGGTATCTCTAGGTATTTTAAACCCTTACCACAGAGCCTCTATTATAACTTTATTGTCACCAAAATTGTAATGGCCTAGTCTTAATCTGTTACTTAAGACTCGCTGCATCGTCATAGCCATGTTGTACTTGAGTGTTTTCAGGAAATAGTGAATAGTATCCAATAGGCCCGTCGACGGGCCCACCTGCAGTAAGAGGCAACTTACTTACCAATGTCATCTTTAGAAGCCGTAGCAGATGATGCACATGCCCCGCCACCTAATTGTAAGGGGGGAAATCAGGGTAAGTTAACCCACTCACACACATCTTCAGACCCAACACAGTGCTATTGAGGAGTACCATTCAGCTAGACTGATGTGTTGAGAGGGCAATAATATGTTAGGGTCTTCTTGCACACTCTCACCTGAGGAGCTCAAGGATATGTTGACGTTTCCTTGGACAGTGGTGTGCAACAGCACTGGAGCGCACACCTGACCTCCCTGGGAACCTGTGATACTGACCCCTTGTGGACAAGAGAGGCCACCCTCGGTGTTGAGTCCTTTAAAATGTATGATAAAACATTGTGGAGAATTTAGAGCCGCCTTGTGTAATGCAAATGGACATTAATTTTTAGCATAAAGAATGGAGAGACGAATAATGAGGTAAATTGCTATATCTGGAGTGTTAGGAGCGGCGGCCTTACCATCTTCACTGGCCATGTCTAGGCAGCATCCTCAGTATCTGTAGGCCAGAGTGTATCCTGTGTGTGCGGGGTGGTGGTGCCAGTAGGCCTGGCCTATAAGTTGGGTGGAGGGAGGAGGGCCCAGGCCCAAAGTCCAGGGTGGAGGTGCATGGGTCCTTTTGTTCAATGAGGAAGACGGTGTGACTTCCATAGACTACATGTCTATGGTGAGTTCTGCAGAGAATGGAATTAGTGTGAGCATGTCAATATCCCGGGTGTTGTTGGTCAGAAAGTTGTGAATGTAACCCCAGAGACTGCCGCCAGCATAGCCTACTCGGCAGAGAAGGTGACTGTCATAGCTCTGTCTCTCTGCAGCTCCTCCAAAATGACAGTGTGGGGCAGTGACCCGTGTCTATAATAATAATAATAGAGTGATTCTACGATTCCCCTACGCTTTTGCCAAAAGCAAAATGTCAATTATCAGTATTTTTTTTCAACTAAATGACCTAGATGTTTACATAGTGTATATATTTAAGTTTCCAAACAAACAAATTGCCAAGCTTAATCTTAAATCATTTGATAAATACTCCAATGAAAGCGAACATTTGCTTAATTATTTTGTCAACAGTGTTATGGACAAATACTATGTCATTTCAAACATATATAAAAATACTACATAGTTGAAACAATATATGTTTGAAAGTGCTTATGTCCCTTAGCAGTAATGTTGTCTTTAATCTGTGCAACTGATATAGAAAATGTGATTGTTGAGCTTCATAAGTAGGATTTTATGAGTCACTGTGATACAGACTGACACATTTTTCATCATAAATCCCTGTAACGTCTGATTTGAATATAGTCACCCTCCTTACACAAGACTTCCTTCTCCAGAGATAATCCCTAGTGTATGTTCATAGGATTTTTCCAACACATAAGGGATCAATAGCGCAAAAACACTTTCAAAACAGTCAACGGTGTTACTCAACGGTGTTACGGTCAACAGTGCAGGGGAACAAGTCGGCACTTTTTTAGGAGAAAAAACAGAGCAGACAAACCCATCTCCCTAGAACACAAATTATTTAGTTTGTTTGTCTGTCAATATGGATATAAATTGGCAAAAACATACTCCTCTTCAACTGTCATCAGTGTTGCCAGATTGGGCTGGTTCCCGCCCAATTGGGCTGCTTAGGATGGCCGGGTGCGGGTAAAAATGGCATCTATCAGAAAAACCTTCCCACTGCCATATAAATCAATAGAATTGGGCGGGTTTTTAGGGCGGATTTTGATCACTTTTTGGGCTGGAAATCATCAGCCTCATCTGGCAACCCTGACTGTCATACTTAATTGTAACACCATTGACGGTAACACCGTTGACATTTCAGCCATTTTTATGGTGTTGTGCTAACTGAGGACCTCAGAAGTTCAACCACAACACCTTAATCAATTCATGTATCTGTATGCTTTATCTGTGTTTTTCTACATGTGATTTCTAATTCAGATTCTTATGAATATGTTGATAACACCGTTGACAGGCAATTTTCCCGCTATGAGAACATGAAAAAGAATGGATTAAATTATGGAAGGATGGAGCTCAATATTTACCAAAAAGTCTTCCCGTATTCTGCCAAAGAGGTTATGACATCACGTGATGTTATTCGTATGGCCTAAGACCAAACCATTACTGATTTATGGAGGAGGTTTCAGACCGTGACACCGTTAACACAGTTTTCGTGGACAAACACAAAATGGCAAATTTCATGTATAATGGAAAGGACAGTGGTCTTTCTGACAGTTTTGTCATATTGTGATGATTACTGTGAATCAACATTTGCAATCGTCTTGGGCAAAACAAGTTTCTTTACATGCTAATATGAAGACTGAATCTGACATTTGGAAAACAGGACGGCATGAAAACGCCCAAAACCAGTATTAATATTCATTCTTGCTGAGGGAAATAATGCTATGTCTACACTTTCTGTATTATATGAAAGATAAATGTTTTCTAATGTCCAAAACATCATTGGATGCAGTTAATAGTTAGTGGAATTGCCAAATAAAATCCACGGACTTAAAAGTGTAGGCGAATTAGAGAATCACTCATAATAATAATAATAATAATAATAATAATAATAATAATCAGGGTCGCTGACAGCTTTTGCGGGGCCTGGGACAAAGCCACTTGAAAGGGCCCCCCATCTAATGTAGACTAAGTAGGACCCAATTTTGGGCCCTCTCTGTCCCTGGGACAACTGACCCTTTGTCCCCGAAAAAAAAAAAAAAACAGGGTTTAGGGCAGCAATCTGAAAACCAGTCATTAGATTTTAAATCACAATCTAATCCAGTGGTTCCCAACCTTTTTCTTAAGGGACCCATGTTTTTGCTATTGTAAGCTTTGGTGACCCAACCACGCGAGACGGAGTCACAAGATGCCCTCCGTTTCCTGCGAAAACTTATTTTAGTTATTTTATTCCTCAATTCGTCTTTGGTCAAATATAGAATAAATGTTTAATGCAGCACTTACAATTTGTTGCGTCTATGCATTTAATATTAGTTAAATGCTTTGTCTTTTATTCAACATGGGCTATATATATTTAAAACGAAACCCCTTAAAATCAAGAGGGCTCCGCGACCCCCTGTGGATCTTTGGCGACCCATAAGGGGGGTCCCGACCCATAGGTTGGGAACCACTGATCTAATCTATCCATTTAGGATGGGCTAGGCCTAGGCTACCATAACAGTAGGCCTAGGCTATAGTTGTTGTGGCTAAGCTATAGGGCCTACTGCCGTACAAAACAAGAATGCACTAAAATGGCCGAAATTGAGTTTAGATCGGAAATGGGCTTTAAACTACCTAATTTGTCGTGTGTCAAAAGACTGTTGTCCAACATCGTCCCGTTTTTAGAGAAAAATCATATTGAAAGTGTCAAAATTACAAAGACTGCGGTGTTTGGGTAAAGGTTACGTCATACAAAACAAAAACGCAGTAAGTCGCTGAGTTTCAGGCTACTGCACTTTCCAATGGGATTGGTTTGGGAGTAGACAGTAGGCCCAGCCAATATTATTAGCCACATATTAGCCAAGAACGCAGTAACTCCTGTAGTAACTCCATTCTGTGGCTAATACCAGCCAAGAACACAGTAGCCTATAGGCCTAACTAGGTTGTGTGCATTTAATTTCCATCCTAAAAAAATTCTATCTAGAATCTGAGTTACTGTCTTGTTTTGCACGGCAGTAGTTTATAGCGCACACGGGGGAGAGCACCGTGCTTGAAAAAGTCCAATTGACGCGACTCGTCAAATTGCAAAAAACTGAGAAGCTTACCTTTCATTCCATCATGACTGTTCCTGTCCGTGTTGTAGGCCTATGTGTGGATACGTGAAATTGGTTTGTTTTTTGCATTTATCATCGCATTTTTTGTCCTTCGGAGTTTCAGTTTTCATATCAGGAAGTGTGACGACGACATAGGTTCAAGTTCAAGGAAGTCTTCATCTGTCAGTTCAACAAAGAATGTAAATAAAGTTCTTTGAGTTCAGCCCATGTATTTGGTTCAACCCATCTCACGTTACATCAAGTGTTCAGTCAGAAACATATAGGCCTACACGTCACGCGCGCACACAAACGCACGTCTGCAGTTATTACACTGTAATATAATGCAAGCAGGGCCTACCACAGTGTTTTTTTTCTCTCTGATGTATCACTCTTAAAAACAAATAGGACTACACACAGAAATGCACAAGGTTGAAGGGAGCATGAGGGTGCTATGATTCCCCCCTTTTTTCTTTTCTTTCTATAGCCTGTCCGGATCAAAATGACACGAACACCTTACAAAGGGGAGGTTTGCGCAAATGTTCTGAGTTTTTACTGTGTAGGCCTATGAACTGCTGTGTTGATAGAACATGAGTGACCTAACACGAGTGTGGATTTGCAAGCCTAAAATGTTAAATGTTGTATTCTGTGTCTAATATCATTATGCCTTTGCGTCGCGTTGCTGGTTGTATTCTGTGTCTAACCCCTATAGGCCTATCCTCAGATTGTGTTAAATTGCACTTTTACTAATACTGTAGGCCTATTTTCAATCATTTTCAATCAAATCTAATTTTCGCCACTCCATAACACACTATGCGACCACAGATGCATGACTTAATTTGGAGATAGGCCTATAGGCCTACTTCTAAATTAACTCAAAATTCATTTGGTTTTGAAAACATCATGCAAACACTTAACAATTCCGGAGGACAATGGTCATCATGTAAAATAGTGGTGAGGAACCTTTATCATTCAAAGGGCCACTTCAAGAGTCCTACAAGGGCCGTAGGCCTGCTACTATGAACACAAACCCGGATTTCCCCTTAAGCTAACTCCATCCTTAGATTAGTATTGGCGCAAAAGCCAGCAACGCGACGCAAAGGCATAATGATATTAGTATACTAATACTAATACCAATACTAATACTAATAGGCTACTAATACTAATACAAATACAATTATTGATAATAATAGGCCTACTAGTAATACTAACAATGGCGATACGGATAGGCTACGTATAGCCTAAGTAGGCCTAGTTATGTTCAGGTACCGAGTTATCACATCAAAAACAAACCACCGGTCAAAAGTTGGGTCAAAATCAAAACGTTGACGTATTTTCCGCCTTCACTGCACCCAATGAAATTTTGTGTATTCATAGGCCTATATAAATCATGTTTTCTATTTAGGCCTAGCATATGTGTAAAAGTGAAAAAAGTGCGTTTTAAACCGTTTTAATTTTGTACTTCTACTTTTCTTCTACTTTCACTTTTGACATCTCTGGTGATTTGCGTACGATGGATCTTGATTTATTTTACAGCATGAAGCTGTAGGCCTTGGCTATATAATTTGGATCCCCTAACATTCTATTTCAAAGTGAAGCAACTACCCGGGGCCGGACAAGGAAGTAGTGCCATTTCCCATTCATCTCTACGGGAGACATGTAGCCTACCTCCTTTAGAATTCTTGCCAAGTGCTTCGTTCGTCCTCGCTGGTCAGTTTTTAATCCCCCTCCAGTCTTTCTTCGTGTAAGCAAGAAAGCATGTGGTAGGGTGAACATTGGTAAAGTGGGACGATTTTAGAAATTTCAGGTTTTCTGCCATTGTAGGCAAATGCCATTACATCACATGTCAAACTTTTATGTTATTTTCAAAATCTAGGGTGTCTTTAACAAAATTAAGCAGAAATTTTGAAAATATTTTCATCACAGAAGAAATTATTTAGCTTTAAACAGTTCTGGCCAAGTTCAGAATGAACTTCCTGACCACTGGTAGAGTGGGACATCGCTGCTTTTTACATTTTATTTTATTTATTACACAATTGACATGGATATTTAAGTTTGTTATATGTACATTTATGTAAAAACTGTTTGTTTACATACATTTTGCTACCTTTATATGAAGAATTTGTTGCATAAACCTGTTTACATGCAACGCACCCATAAACCTGATACAGCATGCATATTACTACTGAAAAAGAGACTAATACAAGATTTTATTGGTAATGTTCTTATAATAAGCAATTATAAGCAACATTTTATTGAAATATAATACACTATTTGCTGTTTCACCATAAAAAATGTGCCCTGTCCCACTTTACCAATAGCCATTGGTAAAGTGGGACAGTGGAAAATGTGTCCCTAATTAAAATATTTTATTTAAAAAAATAATTATTTTTTAACTAGATGATACTTAATGAAGTCACCTTTCATATGAAAACAGTTGTTGAGGCCTAACATCAATATTTAAAGTGCTAGGCCCTTAACATTATTGACCTCAGATTGCTATGTCATTTTCAAAATCGTTGTTTTTTTGGTTCAGCCTTTGAATGACATGTTATCACGCCCCCCAGGAAGACATCACAACCACACTTAATATTATATTTTAAACATTACATGCTAGAGAAAATATATCCAAAAGATTTAATTGGCTACAGTAAAGCAATATGAAGATATTGATGATAAATGTTAACTGTCCCACTTTACCAGTTGTCCCACTTTACCAATGTTCACCCTACCTACTGTATAGGATTGACAATTGAATAATAAAGATTATATATGTGACATGTCTGTAGGCCTATGTCACTGATGTACTGTATTTGCACTGGCTATTTAGATTCACCACATATTGCAGATGAACTAAGTAAGTGAAGCAATCCCATGTAAGTTTGTGTTAATAATCAAACCAGTGATCTTTTGCCAGAGACAAACTACTGAATGCAAGAAATGCTAGCAGTCTTGGTCAGCCAGTTCCTATCAGGATCAGGCCTGGACTGGTAATGTGGCATACAGGGCATTCCTCGGTGGGCCGCCGCCAGTCCACAGGGCTCATGCATTTGGGGTTTTTTTTGTCTTTGGAAAGTGGCCCACCATTTAGAGGGGGCCGCGGAAAAAAATGGTAGAGCCTTTTTTGGTCCTAGTGCATCCCTGTTCAGGATGATGCTGGTTTAAGTTTAAGTAAAGTATTGTATTGTCATTACATTGCCCAAAGGCAACAATATTGTGTGTGGAACAATAACACTCTTTTCAAACAATATATAAAAAGTGCTGACCCATCCATAGATTTTTAAGTAAGGTCTCCATCCCCTCAATTCAAGTGCTGTTTATTGTATAAAAGTCACCTATACTAATCATTATAATACTCTCATGAAGCACTGTAATGCAGTAATCAATGATGGAAAAGAGGACGTCACTGTTGGAACCGGCTCCAGTTGGAACTGAAAGTTGTGGTCACGTGGAGGCATGTCATTTGGAGAAGTTAATAGATCCCCATTTACATGAAAGTAAATGACTGTGCAACTTTTATCTACCAAACCATTCCTCATAATCGCCCAAGGAGGACACCATTCTGCGACAGGTAAAGGGTTGATTTTTTAATCAATTTTTTAAATAGATACTTATGTAATTGACTGGTTTAGAAACACACATACACACGCACGAATGCGCGTTTTCACTCACATTCATTTTCATAATCAGATGACAGTAATAACAGGGAGTTTTAACCAGTGATTTTCTCATTTAAGCCTTAACTGTCAGCAGTAACACTGATGATGGTAGCTGCCTGTCGGGGAGTTCTGAGCTGTGTCTATTAGTCTGGAGGGCATGAGCATACTGTCCAAGCACTCAGACTGGCATAACACAGCAGTCAGCTCATTAGCTAAATAACATCTGTGATTTGCAGAGGTGTCAAAACTGAAAGCAAGAAGCAAATTCATGGTGTAAGTGCAACATTTGCGTATGATATTACATAGCCGCTAAACCAGTTATTCCACTATCCAATGAGGCAGACTGTACTGACATGAAACCAAAAAAGTACCCACCGACAAATGTTATCCAACCAGAGCACAGTTAGCTGGTTGTAGGCAGGTACACATGCATCATCTGTCTGTCTGGTTACTCAGTGTAGTTACCAGTGTTGGAAGGAAACTGTTTTAACTTTTACTTTTACTTATCTGTGATTTGCGCACACTGGTCTTGATTTATCTTACAGCATGAAGTGGTATATCATAGCAGCTGCCTGTCTGGCAGTGGTGAGCTGTGCCAGCATCTCTCTGGAGGACCTGGAGTTCCACGCTTGGAAACTCAAGTTTGGTGAGGAGACTCTTTCAAACCTTTTGTGATATAGCCTACATGTTATTAGATGAAAGCATAGGCACAGTGTATGTAATAACAATTACAAATACAATGATCACATTTACTTGATTACTTTGATAGATTGATAAGTAATTTCAATGTGTTTCACGCATTAACAAAAATGTATTAAAATGTATTAATATTGTGAATAGTAAAAAATAACAGAGTAAAGTGGTAGGCTAGAAGTAACAACTATAAGTTATATGGGCACACACACACTGAAGATGGCAGAAATGCCAGAGTCTGTCATGACAAGACGTCTCCTTATACCACAATCTCGTGCGAGGTTGAACCACAAGGCAGTGGTTAAATCATCCATTTGTGTCAGCAGTATGCATGCCCTTGCATGCCACCCGGAGCTGTTCTCAAACCACCACAATGTACCTTGGCATAGGGACCATCTTCACTCAGCTGAATTTCTCTGATATTCAATAGAAGCAATAGAACATTATGATGCATGATGCACAATTAACAATCTATGAATGCACCAATCCACCAATCAGTCAGTCAATCAATCAATCAACCAATCAATCATTCAATCAATCACTCAATCAATTTATCAATCAATCAATGAAATCAGAATAAAATCAGTTTCCAAATATATTTCTCTCACTTCCCAACAGGATCATCCATCTTCCATTTCCTCTCTTTGGTTTGTCATGTTGGATAGCACCACAGTCATTTTATTGACCTTTTGGGTGACATGCTTTGGTGTTGTTTTATTTTGCCCCACAGGTAAGAAGTATCATACAGTTGAAGAGGAAGCTCATCGTAAAGACATCTGGCTCTCCAGCCGTCGCAGGGTCCTGGCCCACAACATCCTGGCTGATCAGGGCATCACCACCTACCGCATGGGCATGAACCACCTCTCAGACATGGTAGGTATGACTTGGAAATGTTTTATATCAGAGAACTTGTAAGAAGGACCTAGCACTGATAGCAGTCTTTATCGTCTTATTATGATGCTGCACTTGTTCTTGTTCAAGTTAGTCTGGGCAACCTGTCTGTCCTTTGTTTACAGAATCTTCCTTCCATTGTTCATGTCCGTGTAGCCTACATACAATCAGGATCAGCATATACATGGGTTCACAATTTTTGTTTTCTCCTGGCTGCACGACTCTAGCTGCGTACAACTCAACCTCTGATTGTTGGTAACGACTGTCAGTCAAAAAAATTGCTCACGTGGTTGGCTGCCTGCCAGTGGCTTGCCCCTTCTCACAACACTGTTTATAAACAAAAAAAAACATGTAAAGAGAGGAATTTGACATGCACTCGTGTTTACCCAACGTCTCAGAACGTCTTGTCTCTGGGATCTTTGCCACACCAAGTTCTGATTTTTCAAGTTCCTCATTTCTGCACAGTAGATTATTCAGTCAACGTTTCCTGTCTCTTACAGAGCCAGGAGGAATTGCTCCACACTATGCTGCTGAGAAACCCAATCGTCTCCAACCAGACCAAGACGCTGCAAGGTGCAGTGCACTCCAGAAACACAGGGGGCGCAATCCCTGAGCTGCCCAAGTCTGTGGACTGGAGGAAGAAAGGCTGTGTGACTCCTGTAAAGGACCAGACCAAAAACTGTGGATCCTGCTGGTCCTTCAGCACAGTACGTATCAAGCTGAGGTGTTGGATAATTGAACTTAAAAAAACGCCTTGGGGTCCCCATTCCATTGTACGTTTTCAGTGAAAGGCAGTCATGGGTAAGCGGTTAGGGCGTCTGACTTGTAGCCCACAGGTTGCCGGTTCGACTCCCGACCCGGCAGGTTGGTGGGGTGAGTAATTAACCAGTGCTCTCACCCATCCTCCTCCATGACTGAGGTACCCTGGGCATTGTACCGTTCCGCAGCACTGCTCCCTTGGGGCGCCATTGGGGGCTGGCCCCTTGCACGGGTGAGGCATAAATGTAATTTCGAAGTGTGCAGTGTTCACTTGTGTGCTGTGGAGTGCTGTGTCACAATGACAATGGGAGTTGGAGTTTCCCAGTTGGGCTTTCACTCTCACACTTTCACTTTTAGCTTTGACCTAGAACAGGGCTATTCAACTAGAATTTCATCTGGGCCACATGTGGACTGCATCTGGGCCACCAATTGAATAGCCCTGACTTAGAATAATAGCCCTGATTTCCCAGCTGTTGTGATTGACGTCTTCCTCCTCAGACAGGTGCACTGGAGGCCCACACCTGCATCACGTACGGGAAGCTGCCGTCCCTGAGCGAGCAGCAGCTGGTGGACTGCTCCAGGAGCTTTGGCAACGAGGGCTGCCAGGGGGGCTACATAGACAAGGCCTACGACTACGTCATCAAGGCCGGGGGAGTGGACACGGAGGACTCCTACCCTTACGAGGCAGAGGTATGCTGCAGGGAAATTCATTCAAAAGACAGCAGAAGGGAAAGCATCGCTACCACAAATCAGAAAGAGAGTAAAGTAGAGTAAGACCGTATGGTTTGCTACAGGATCAGGGCTGGACTGGTAATCTGGCATACAGGACATTTCCTGGTGGTCCAACTGTCCTCAGGGTCCTGTTGGGATTCTTGAATTATCTTAGATACAGTACCATCCATTAATTTAGAGGGGGACACAGAAAAGTGCCTGGGCCATTTTTTGTCCCAGACCAACCCTGAATATAATCGCACTGCTATTTTGTTGCTATTGCTGTTTTTGGTAATTGTGAGTGAAAACGTAGCGAGAATGAAATGAAAGTGCACTTCTTTGTCATGACATTCTGGTTTAGGATGTCATGCTGGTTCAAGCAAGAGGTTGATGACACCTTTTGGTAAGGATTACTCAAACACATACAAAAACAAAAAAGTAACTGTCTGTCTCCCTCGCCTCTCTTTCTCTCTCTCTCTCTCTCTCTCTCTCTCTCTCTCTCTCTCTCTCTCTCTCTCTCTCACACACACACACACACTCCTGCCAGGCACACACACACTCCTGCAAACACACACACACACACACACACACTCCTGCAAACACACACACACACACACACACACACACACACACACACACACACACACACACACACACTCACACACACTCACACACACACACACACACACACACACACACACACACACACACACACACACACACACATTCCTGCAAACACACACACACACACACACACACACACACACACACACACACACACACACACACACACACACACACACACACACACACACACACACACACACACACACACACACACACACACACACACACACACCCACACACGACTGCTTCCTCTCAGGATGACACGTGCAGGTTCCAGCGTTCTGAGGTGGGTGCCACCTGTAAAAGCTACACCAACGTCACTCCGGAGGGAGACGAGGGGGCGCTGCAGGAAGCTGTGGCGCTCAAGGGCCCCGTCTCCGTTGCCATAGACGCCGAACCCAACTTCTACAATTACGAGTCCGGTGAGTGTGGTCAGCGCCACCGACAACTTTGGTCGGGCCCGGGATAAAATCAATTAGGGGTGTAAATCACAGCCTCAAGGACAATACGATACAGTATCGATTTCTTAAAGCTGGCATTTGATTATTTTCAATACTTAATGATTCCCCACGATACGATACGATTCAATTCGATTTTTTCCAATTACTTTTCCACTTATTTTATGTTATGGAGCTAGGGCATTGGACAGGGGCCAGCGATTCGATTCTTTTTCATACTTAAGAATTCCTCACGATACGATGCGATTCGCCAGCCGTAGGATCGATGCATCGATACATTTCGATTATTATTTACACCCCTAAAATCAACCATTACACACTTTGTCTCTCTGTCTCTCTCTCCCTTTTTCTAACTTTTCCCTCTTGTTCCACAGCCACCCTGCTGCCCACACACACAACATGCACACAGAAACTATTACATTACTGCAGAATCAGTGTGATAAGCCATAATTGATAGTGGATTGACAAATGGGCTTGTGTCTCACTCCTTAACCTATTGTCTCTCACAGGTGTCTATCAGGACGATTCCTGCAGTAGCAGTGAGCTGAACCACGCTGTGCTAGTGGTGGGCTATGGAAGCCAGGACGGCCTGGACTACTGGCTGGTGAAGAACAGGTACAGTAGGCCAGAGGGTTCCCAAGCTACTTTACTATGTCTAGGCCCCCCATACACCAGTATATTCCAGCCAGGAGCCCCTTTACATGGGTTGTGCCACAATATATATATATATATTTTTCTGTGTATCCCATTTCACAACCATAGCCTATGTCTGTTTGTCAGAGCCCCAGTGGGACATTTGAAAACAATGGCGTAACAGTAGTAATGTTCTGAGATGCAATAAATTATCATAATGCAGTTTTATTGCGGTTTATTTTGGTGTTTTTAGTTATTTCATTTACTGAAATATTTATTTAGTTTTGCTATGCTTTTCCTGCCAACCTGCCACTGCTCTCATATAGGGTTACGTGGCGCTATTCCGACATGTCGCTATTCCGACGTTAATGTCTATTGTCGGAATACCGACACATTTTCCACCGTCCGCAGCTATTCCTACATGCCGCTATTCAGACATCCCTAACCTTAACCCTAACCCTAACCCTAACCACTAAAAAGTGTCGGAATAGCGGCATGTCGGAATAGCGCTATGTCAGAATAGCGATTGCCCCCCTCCTCATATAGCACCCCCTCGTGGCCTCCCAGGGGACTCTGCAAATGACAAAGCTTAGATGATGCCTCTGCTTATGCATGTTAATGATATTTATCCCTGCTCATTCATTGGTTATAACCAAAATGTCAATAACAATGTTGTAGGCCTAATAGTTGTTTTAGTTTTAGTTCTAGAACAAGATAATATCAGAGATTCTTTAAGTATAGAGATATGCCAACATAATAGGTTTCTATGGGCACCTAATGTGACCAGGTTCCGGTCTGCCTAAAGGGGCGTGTCATAATGCTCCTAGCATTGAATAGAACAGTCCTCAGGTCTGCCTAGGTCTGCCTAAAGGGGGATTTCCCCCCCAGTAATAGAACCCGGAAACAATGGGCCAATGGAACCTCTCTCTCTCTACTCTATCTGATATTATAGTTGCTAACACTTGCAGATTTTGCAACTGGAGAAGACTATACATAATATGAATTGTCTTGTTTTGGCATCTGCTAAATACAGTGTTATGTATCAAGTAACCTGTTGTCTGTGAAAGTGGTATCCATTACACTTTGTGTAATATGTTTGTCCAAAGTTGGAGCACCTCTTGGGGGGAGGGAGGCTACGTGAAGATGGCCAGGAATAGGCACAACCAGTGTGGCATCGCCACCTACTGCTTCTACCCTCAGGTCTGATGGTAGGTTGATCACTATTCACATCTCACAAAAATGGGGTAAATCACCACACATAGGTTGGCTTTGATTCCAGCATTTTATTCTGTGGGTCACACTCATTATTTCAAAGAATTACAGATAGATGTGGGTAACTCCACTAAATGCCTCATCCTCGAAGGCATCAGACGTACAGTCTGAGAGTTGTTTACCTTCGATTGAGTCGCCAGAGTATTCTCAAATCACAAAGCAGTATGTTAGATAATGAGGAAACGTGGGGAAAACTGGCCAAAAGGCAGCTTTACCGAATTGGAGACAAAAAAAATTATCGACGTAAATCATGTGTGGGGAGACATACGGTATAAGAAGTGAAATTGAAGCACAAGCACAAAAGAAAGAGGAAATTCCGAAGATTTTGACTAACCCACACCCTGTGTTTTTACTTTTGTTTCCCAACACAGATTTCAGCAGAGACATGAGTGGACATGAAACCAAAAGCCTGAGATACAGGACTATGGCATATGCATGTACGAGCAGAGGCCTTCATCCTATAATCATCAATTACAGATATACCTATTGCAGATGGTTGGAGTTGCATGTGTTTTTGTTAGGATAAGTATTATAAGTGTTATTTTCAACATAGAGTTTTATGTATGTATGAAGCATGTCAAATAAGCATGCTATGTTTTCGATGGGGTTTTTTGGGTTGGAAGTGGGTTTTCTGAATCATGCTGGCAAGTTCAGTGTTCATGCAGTGACTCATAGGGTATTACTCACACTTTATTGGTTGATGACACAAAGTGAATCTGAAATTAGCATTAATAAAACTATACCACCATTTAAGACTCTGTCTTTTTTATATGTGCTCAAACAAATGTCGAAATGCTATCACACCTAAGAACCCCTTTAGGGTAACACTTTATTTTAGGGATACATCTATAAGCACTAATATGTACAATGTTAATGCCTACATAAGTAACTTGTAAATGTACTAAGCAAACGCTAAGGCCTACTAGGTCCTTTCTAAGGTTAAATTGGTAATAAATTCCTTATTGTGAATGAACAAGACATTTGCGAATACATGCCTAACAAATGTTTGATTTTGCTTTGTACATGCCTTACAAGTTACTTATACAGGCACATTGTATGTATTAGTGCTAATAGATGTATCCCTAAAATAAAGTGTTGCCCAATTTAGATATCCATATTGCAATGTTTGTCCATGGTCCATATTTATTCCAGATGGTTTCGGATAAAGGCTCATGACCTACCAATACCACAAGGGGAACACTTGTCATGCATGTTCTCCCTGTAGCTTCCTTTTCTAGGAGACAGAGAGGAGGAGGGGGAGGAGAGAGGAGGAGGATGTGGTCAACAACAAGGAAGGGAAAAAAAGCCCAATTGGGAAACTCCAACCACCCTTGTCATTGTGACACAGCACTCCACAGCACACAAGTGAACACTGCACACAACGAAATTGCATTAATGCCTCACCCGTGCAAGGAGGCAGCCCTCAATGGCGGCCCAAGGGAGCATTGCGACGGGACGGTAACATGCTCAGGGTGCCTCAGTCATGGAGGAGGGTGGGGGAGAGAGAGCACTGTTTTTTTTAATTACTACCCCACCAAGCTGGTGGGTCGGGTGTCCAACCGGCAACCTTTGGGCTACAAGTCTGACGCTCTAACTGATTACCCATGACTGGAAGAAGGCAGACATTCAGGAGGAGCTTTTGGTGAAATATAGGCCTACACTTTGGGCATGTTCATAAAATGCACAAGATAGATTAGCGGTATTATCTTTGCACCCTACTGTGTCCCTGATTTCCCATATACAGTATAATGGCCAATAAGACAATTTCCATACTTACAAAAGTTCATATTACATGGAAAGGCAGCTTAAATAAAGGTGGTTATTCATGGCACCCACAAAATCTGATAGTTACCTTAACACCAGTTTCACAGAGTAATTTAGGAAATTAAAAATTGACCTTTCATCATACCGTAAAATGAAATTAAGGAAGTAAATTTGCTTTTGTGCACAAAGCAAAAACTGCATATCTCAGCCACTTCTGAAAGTCAACCTTACATAGCACAAGGACAACACTCATGCAACTGGCTTGAAATGCACCCTATACATTTCATATCTTTACTGTAGGTCAGCAGCAACACTCAAGCTTTGGTAATTTCAGCTGATATATAGAATTAAAACGGTGGTTCTCAACCTTTTTTTAACAAACACCCCCTGGACTGTATCATTAGCCTCCCAACGCCCCCTTGACCTCATCATAAGCCTGCCAATGTCCCCCTTGTAAAACAAAATAGACTAATGCACCCCAATTGCAACTGAACTCTCAGCTGTCTCCTTCTCAATGCCACACGAGGGCTCCCTAATGTCACCTGCAGCACTCTGACCTGCAGGCTGTAGAGCCCCTGTTGAGAAACACTAGATTGAAGGCATTGCAAGACAATGCACTTATATATTTTCACACACCCCCCCCTTTCCAAATAAAGTAGTCTGAACTTGATCTGTCGCCAACTTTTTGCTAAGGCTAAGAAGAAGGTGGGTCTTTTGTGAACTTTCGGTCTGACTTAAACACAGAACTGAAAGTGAGAGTCAGTGATTTCCTCTTGTACAAACAGTATTAATAACAGATCCAGGGCTGATAGATTTAGAACGCAGGGGGAGAGAGACCAGAGCAGGGCTTTTTTTCTTTACAGGACATCTTCAGCTCAAGGTATTCTTCACATCTCCAGATTGCATAACACAAAAGTAAGTTGGATGCAATATGACAATGTACAAAGTTGAATGCAACTGAAGTGGTTGAATTGAATTGTGCTCTTTTCGTCTAGCATAATCTGAATGAATGAGAATCTTCACAGACATAGTAGCCTAACACACGCACGCACACACACACACACACACGCACACACACACACACACACACACACACACACACGCACGCACGCACGCACGCACACACACACACACACACACACACAGTGGCACTGATTAAAACAGCGTCACCTAACCACGAAGGTGCCAACACCTGGCCATACTTTCACTTTTACTTCTGTCTTCCACTGTGGAAGCCTTCCAGCCCTGTCAAGCTCTCTCACCATTGGACCATTGGGCACACCAGGAAATAATTGTTATAGGGCAGTGATTTCCTGGTATGTTACAGAGCTAAGGCAGCAGAGATCCTCTTTCACTTGTCATCAGTGTCCAGACAGAAGAGCTGGGGATTTAACACTTAATGACATTTTACCGGTGAAGCTGTACTGTATAACCAACCTTACAGGTTTCACTTTTAAACAGGTAAAGGATGTTACATTTGCTCTTTTCCATACACCCATATCCTTACAAACTCTGAAGAACACACATGTGAACACAAATCCAGAGATATTTTCCTATTTGTTGGTGGTTGGTTATGTGAATTTGCAGTAGAGAAGAGGAGGGTAACGTGTTTTTTTGTCATAAGACTGCCCTTCTCAGGTTTCATTCTCAAACAAATGTATGCCATCTCTTTTTTTTCCGGCTCCAATTCACATGTGGACAATGGACAATGGATTGGTTTAATATTTATCTGTCTATATTATACTGACATAATTCTACCGTATGTGTGATATTTTCAGGAAGGACACAGCATGGTCCATTCTTTGTTTCAATTCCTGTGCTTTGTCTACAATCTACATAATATGACTGTGTGAATCATTTGAATAAGACATGTTCGGAGGCGGTGGCATTGGTTGCCATTTGTCTTGTTTGTCATCACACTGAATCAGCCACCATACTACTACTACTATTACTACTAACACTAATTAATGCTGATATTTACAAGCACGTTGCATGTTTTTTATGTAATGATTTTTTTTTCACCTTGTCCATTGCAAGAGGGAGACAGGACACTTTATTTTCCATAAGATTATGTGCAGCAATGGCAATTACTGTTCCAACCTGTGCATCAAGTAGGCTAAACGGGCTGCAAGGATGTTCTACCTGTTACCTTACCTATCTGTGCAATTGCTGTATTTAAGATAAATTGTAATGAAACAAGAGTTTGAAAAATATATTTAAAAAAAATAAATCACCATCTCACGGGCCAGGTAGGCTATAATTGATGGCGGGTCAGATTTGCCCCCCAGGCCGCTAATTGCCTACCTCTGGCTTAGGCATTCAGTAGGCGTGTTTTGGAAGTTAAATATACCGTATACCGAACGACCCAGTGAATGGGTACAACCTTTGATTTTTGTGTGAAATTGTGGTTATTCATTTGTTTGTTGCAGCATGAAGCTGTACATCATAGCAGCTGCCTGTCTGGCAGTGGTGAGCTGTGCCAGCATCTCTCTGGAGGACCTGGAGTTCCACGCTTGGAAACTCAAGTTTGGTGAGACGGATTTTTGATGTTCTTTGAAACATATCACCATGAAACGAATCAGTTGTTACAGGTAATAGTAAGGCAGAACGTTTTTTATTATTTTTTATTTAGGTAAGAAATATCACACAGTTGAAGAGGAAGCTCATCGTAAAGACATCTGGCTCTCCAGCCGTCGCAGGGTCCTGGCCCACAACATCCTGGCTGATCAGGGCATCAGCACCTACCGCAGGGGCATGAACCACCTCTCAGACATGGTAGGATTGAATAACTTAGGCCTAGAGCAAATAAATTGAGCAAAAAAAATGTTGTTGCATAGCCTTCCCCTTAACAATTGAAAGTTTGAAAACTTTTCAATTGAAATGACCAAGTCTTAATCTGTTCAGCTCTAGTGTCATAGCAATGTAGTTATTATGTAGTTGAGTCTTTTCAACAAGGAGTGAACGGGCCCACCGGGGTCATCTGCGCAAAAAGGCTACTGTATTATACATACAATACAATTTAGATACAATAACAATTTATTGTCAGTTTTCACTGAAATTTATGTGAAAACTGACAATGACCCCAATGAAGGTCACTCTGAAAAGTTGTAACCTTGACCTCTTGATTTTGAGCTTTGAGATGACATAGGCCTAACAATACACAACTCAGTTCTTCACCTGTTGTCCTGGATGTGCCATAGGATGACGAGGAGCAGCGGAACATGGTCCTTCATAAGAGTGCCATGCTCCTCAACAACACCAAAGTCATGGCCCCACAGCGTACGTACAGCTCTCGACAGAGAGGGGGCGCTAAGCTACCAGAAGCAGTAGACTGGAGGGAAGAGAACTGTGTGACACCTGTGAAGATGCAGGGTAGCTGTGGATCCTGCTGGGCTTTCAGTACAGTAAGTCAGAAGCTTGGACCTGTCAATGTTGTTTGCTGGTCATCATATTTCCACATTTTCCAAGACTTGTTCAGTTGCCTTTAAAACACAGTAACAAGGTCAAAGGTGCAGCGAAACAATTTAAACAAGCAGAGCTAAAAATATCAATATTATAGTCCCACGTGATAGTAATTATATCCTGATATAATGTATCGATACTCTCTATAGCAATTGCAAGAGTAATTTGCTATCACACAATGCTATGGAACATACAATATGAAAGCGGCTGGATCTTTTCACAGTTGTTCTGTTATTTTTGCACTCTTATCTTGTCTGTAGGCCTACCATATCTTCATGTCTGTACATATTTAAAGAATAGATCAGGTGTGCTGATGTGTAAACCTCTTATTCTTTCTTCTTCTTCTTCTTCTTCTTCTTCTTCTTCTTCTTCTTCTTCTTCTTCTACTTCTTCTTCTTCTTCTTCTTCTTCTTCTTCTTCTTCTTCTTCTTCTTCTTCAGGCAGGTGCGCTTGAGTCCCACACCTGTATAAAACATGGCTACCTGCCCTCCCTGAGTGAACAGCAGCTGGTGGACTGCTCTAAACCCTATGGGACTGAGGGCTGTAATGGAGGCTGGATGTATGAAGCCCTGGCGTATGTCCACGACAATGGTGGTATAGACACGGAGGATGCTTACCCATATGAGGGAAAGGTATTGCATCCTAACTTCACAAGTACAGTAATAGCCCATGCAGTATTGCAAACTGAATCGAGAAGTATCTTCCACATACAAAGTAATGAATAATTGAAACTGAAATTCTGTTTCGAGGAAGGGTGAAAAACTACTTAGCGTTCATTTACAAATGGTAGCAGGCGACAACACCTTTAAGGAACAGACCACCCTTTTTTGATTTTCACATATTTGCAGTAGTTCTCAGAATTATTCATGAATGTGCATATACTTTTCTTCTCAGCGTTTTAAGTACTTATTGGATCATAATTATTAGCATATCTTACCATAATCACTGGAAGTAACTAGTATCTTTAGCATCAAGCCACAAGAGATCAAAATTAAATTGCTGTTTTACACTCTGCTGAATTTTATATTCATTTTAAAGTTGTTTATAAGTACATTTGATGATGTTTTATTTTGAACCATAGCCTTGCATTGCTATGCTTAATTTGACTGTACTGTTAAACGAGGCACTGGAAACACAACAAAACTGATGCACATTCATAAATAATGCTTGGAGATACTGCAAATATGTGAAAATCAAAAAAGGGTGGTCTGTTCCTATAAGTATGCAACTATTGATGTTATGCAAAACCTCACCAATAGATGGCAGTAGAATCATATTCATTAAAGAATCAGCAGACTCCTAGACATGCAGTGAGTGTGTGTACTGACACTGTTGGGAAAGTTACTCAAAAACGGTAATGCACTACTTATTACATGTTACCGTCATTTAAAAGTAATGCCTTACATTACAACATTACTTTTTTTTTAAAAGTAAGGCATTACACTACTTTTGCATTACTTTTAGTTACTTTAGCCAAAATGACTGGAAATAAGGATTTGGCCATCTAAAGTGCAAATCTATGAGGTGGCATGACTTTCACCTGCCATCCACAAGTCGTTTTGGAAGCCTGCAGACTGAAAACCAACATTTTCAGGAATTGCATCTTACCCACATACAATATTGATTCACCAATACAATGATTAATCCTTTCTCTTCTTACCACACCTTACCATGCACACCAGCGCCGGTTTTTCTTGACTAATTTGGTGGTGCTATGGCACCTCTTCAAATCGTCAAATTGTATTTCGACGTGGAACGCGGTTTGGGTTTCAAGTAGGCCTACAGTGTGCATTTAACTGAAATGTTCTTGGCGTCCTTATTTTCAATGAAGTCAAAGTAGTGGGCATATACCCATCTTGAAAACGAGCAAGCTGGATCTTCTGGATCGGTCATCCTTTGTCAGCCTGCCATTTCGAGAGACGAAGCGTGAAAGAGGAAGCAATGTTCTGCGTGGAACTTTAAAATCTCTGCGCGGACGTAGGCCTACTATCAGATGCAATAGCTGATCTTGCGGTGATCCGTGAACATTGTATAAAGAAAACAAAATACCCACACAAAATGTAGGTGAAAAAAATGCGTTGTAATGTGCAAGTTACTTGCATTGTAACGAGGACATATTACCGATTTTTTCCCCTGTAATCAGTTACATTACTGAGTTACTCAAAAATGTAATGCATTACAGTAATTAGTTACTTTTGTAACTCGTTACTCCCAACACTGTGTACTGGTTAGCAGTTAGTTAAGTTAGTTGGTCAGTATAACATTTTCAGAGTTAATGCTAATTCTGTCAAAATATTTAGAGCTGTAGAGTTGAAATTACACTGGCCACTTACAGAAGTTTACACTGACGTCTGACTGTCAGAGTAATTTGACCCTCCTCAGTATTGTAAAAACTCTATCTGGATTTATATAAAGTTTACTCTGAGTCTGAAATATGGTCACCACATTTTTCTGTGTGCATACTCTATATTTAACTCCACCTCAGGATTCCGACTGTCGTTTTGACCCATCCGGTGTGGGCGCGAAGTGCGACGGGTATGTCACTGTCCCACACGGAGATGAGCTGGCTCTGCAGGAGGTAGTGGCCACCGTGGGTCCTGTCACCATAGCCATCGATGTTGTCCAGTCCTTCTATGAATATGAGTCTGGTGGGTGAATGCAAGCACACATACACACATACGCACAAAAACTGCAAAAACTCAGTGGGGCGAGATATATACAGGAATGAAACGTCTTTGCAAACACAGCCACCCCAACCACGTAACCCATTGACGCCTAAGGCAACTGCAAAAAAGGGTGCTGAATGCCTGAGCCCTTTTTAAGAAAAGCAGCCCTCAGCCTATAAAAACCTAAATATCCCAACTTCTGAAGCACATAAAAATATGCACCAAGTTGCATTTAACCCTAAAGCGACCAACTGGGGTCATTTATGACCCCGGGCACATATTTTCATACACCATTTCTGCAATTTTCATCAGAAAAACTTGTCCTTCTAGGAGTTTGTCAATACATATGTTGCGCATGTTGTGAATGATTTTTGTGAGATTTGGACCATCTATATAGGATTTATAATCAAAACACCTCTGGGGTCATTTATGACCCCGAGAGGATCCATGAGATACTCAACATTATAATGTCCGTTGTTGTTGTAATTTTCAAACTCTGGTTTTTGTATTTTGTGTCTTTGGACAGGCCATGGTCAGCAGACCTAAAATATTCATGATATAAACATTATAGTATTTAAATATAATATATTGTATTAATAAATAGGGCACTCCTGCGATAGCCAACAAAGCATATTGTGAGGGCACCCAGGTAGCATTTCTTCTGTTATTGCTTCATATTTGTTGATATCATGGCACAGAGGTCCTAGACACATGATGAGAATATGAAATGGAAGTCATCCTGATGAACAAAGAGGGAGGAAACAAGTCATCAGTGTAGAAATCAATGGCGTTTTTAGAATTTTCCTTATTATATGGCTATACAAAGGCTGAAGCATCAGTTGAATCATTTCTTTGCTCTAATACATATGGAAGACACATTTTCACAGCTACAATGTCCAGAAAAAGTTTCAGAGAAATTTTGAGTGTGCATAAGGTTATATGTTTGAGACATGGTTTTGTCTATGTAAATTACCATATTCTCTGATGTTGTGATTTCATGAACCCATGTTGAGTACCCTAAATTGTTATTGAAGAAATATCATCTATGGGCCTAATGGATAGAATTTTGCTTGGTTTGCCAAAGTTTCACTTTGAGCAATTTCCATAATTAGCATAAATATACTGTATTATTATGGTAAGACTACTACAAGTGAATAGGCTAAAAAATGTAAATGATAGATATCACCCTGAAACTTTCTCAGTTGATTACTGATGATGAGAGAAGGAAAAAATGTATTGGATGTTTTTTGTATTTTGATGTTTACATATGCAAATGAGGGCATACATCATATTTAGCATATACGTATGTAAGTTTGACTAATTTTTAGCAAAACAATAAAATGTTCAAATTCACATATTTTTGCTTTAGATGATGGACAAGTATGTGCAAGATGTAAATAAATTTGAATGAACCCCAAAAAATAATTTATATAATGGTATTTCTATATAAACTCCTTGGGGTCATAAATGACCCCGCTCGGTCAGATTAGTCGCAAAAACAGGCCGGTCGCTTGAGGGTTAAATGCTAAGACCCTCATCTTTCAGTAGTATGTGTTCATTCATCTCAACTAACAAAGATTTTTAATACATTTGTCTCAGATCTCATGAGCCTAAATGTTGCATAATGCAGCTCCAGGCGCCAGGGCCAATGTTGCGCAACACAACATCAGGCATCAATGGGTTAAATGCGCGTAGAATCTTCATTTGGAATGCTGTTGATTTACACCCAATTTACTATGCCTCGGAACGGCCAATTAGTCAATCACAATTAAGTGAAAGCCCATTGGGAAACTCCAACTCCCATTGTCATTGTGAAACAGCACTCCACAGCACACAAGTGAACACTGCACACTGCACACAACAAAATTGCATTTATGCCTCACCCGTGCAAGGGGGCAGCCCTCAGTGGCGCCCCATGGGGAGCAGTGCGGTGGGATGGTACCATGCTCAGGGTACCTCAGTCATGGAGGAGGATGGGGGAGAGCACTGGTTGATTACTCCCCCCACCAACCTGGCAGATCAGGAGTCGAACCGGCACCCTCTGGGATGCAAGTCTGACGCCCTAACCGCTCACCCATGACTGCCCATATTTAAGAACCATATTGCACAGACACACACACACACGGTCAGAACAAAATACATCATTACATAACATTGATTAATTGGGTTTATGGTTGGTTGATTGATTGATTGTGCAGTAACCGATTACTCATATACACATAATTGAATGGATAATTGACTAATCAATAATTGAAAACTGGTTTGCAAAGGTATCTATGATGAGCCCCTGTGCAGCCAAACTAAAAGTCTGCATGCCATGCTGGTGGTGGGCTACGGAAGTGAAGGTGGGCAGGACTACTGGCTGGTGAAGAACAGGTACACTAGTGATTAAAGAGATCCTTTGTCTCTAGTGCAGTCATTTGATATATTATATATAGTGATAAACAACATGCTATATTGTGTCATTGTTTTGCACTTTGTGGTGGTATTCTATCATTCTATTCTATTCTATTCTATTCTATTCTATTCTATTCTATTCTATTTTGTCCATTTTGACATAGGCCTAAGAAATTACAATAAAAACTTTGAGCCTACTGTTTTTGCAGTCACATTAACCGTTGTGTGTGTGTGTGTGCTTTGTTTTCTGAAGCTGGGACACCAACTGGGGAGATAGTGGCTACATCAGGATGTCAAGGAACAAGAGCAACCAGTGTGATATTGCAACCTACGCCTACTACCCAGAAATGTAGTATGCCTCCTACCCAGAAATATAGTATGCCTCCTACCCAGAAATATAGTATGCCTCCTACCCAGAAATATAGTATGCCTCCTACCCAGAAATGTGATCAAGAACACAACCAACAGTGGAATTGAAGCAGCGAAACAGTGGAGGAGTTGAGATATTTTTATTAACCCAACAATGTCAAAAAAGGTGCTTTTGCACACCTTTGTAGTTGGACAGGTGTGTGGGATATTACCCCAGTGAGGTTGTCGTTCAAGTGTAAGAAACATCCCGCACTGTCCATTCAACCAGCAAGTATGGTTTAGAGGGAATACTTTAAATTTTGCACTAGTGGACTGCGAGGGCCGTGGAACTGCATACATTATCAACTGAAGACATTGGAGACATTGTGCATCTCCAACCCCCAGCCCCATGTATACAGTGACAGTATGTCACGAGGCCTGGGCCACTCTGCACTGAAAAACATGAAACTCAATGTAAAAAGGATAAGAATCTCTGCTCAAAGGCATTTTATGCGTTTGCTTGCATGTGTGTGTCTATTCTACTTAACCCTCTGCTAATGTACTTAAAATAAAAAAACAGTAACCCTACTTGGCATTTGCACTTATTGTTCTGTATGTTTCCTGTGCAGTGGGGCAGCCGTGGCCTAGCTGTGGTCTAGTGGAGGACTAGAGAGTTGATCTTTCAATGTAGGGGTTGCAGGTTCGAATCCCACCTGACCACTCCCTACATCTCCATCCATGGCTGAAGTGCCCTTGAGCAAGGCACCTAACCCCACATTGCTCCAGGGACTGTAACCAATACCCTGAAAAATAATAACTGTAAGTCGCTTTGAATAAAACGAAAGTGTCAGCTAAGTGCAATGTAATGTAATGTAATAATGTATCTGCAAGTGTTGAATGTTGTGATTATGTTCACGGTTGTCAGTTGCTTTGGATAAAAGCATGCATCTGCCAAAATGTAATGTAACATATCTGAAGATTCCCAGAAGCGTCTTAAATTAACTATTAGGCTACAGCAATATCTAACTTGTGCATTGATCCGACCCTGGGTGGATCAATTGTGTTTACACAGTTACATAATTCTCAACAGGAAACCCAAACATGTTTATCAAACGCATAAGCAAACAAGCAGAGGCAACAGTGCTCATATCAGAGTACCCCATTGATTAGCAGCACCTGACTGTGTGGCTGATGCGTCACAGTAGAGTTTGTTCCTGGAGTGCTGGCTTTCAGGTGACTTTGTCTTGGGCCAGTGACCAGTGGATAAAAAGCAGGCGCATAGCTGGGCAAGACACTAGCTGGTCCTGTGTGCTGTTGGTGTTGGTCCTGTGTGTGCTCTTACAGTGTTGTGTTGAGTTTGGCAACATGAAGTTCTTGGTGGT